>NC_034591.1:125267750-125273366 GCF_900095145.1 Mus pahari | reverse complement strand
TACGTTCAATGTATATTTGTTATAAGACGGGTGTAGCAGTGTTCATGGTACTAATTGGAAATAAAACAATGAGAACAACTACCTCAAGTTGATCATTAAAAAAAAAAAAAAAAAGAAAAGAAAAGAAAAGAAAAGAAAAAGAAAAAGAAAAAGGGAAAAAGAAAGAAACAACTTATTTCTCACCCTGTATGAATTAACTCTTTCAAGCCACAATTTTACTGGCATGAAACTCTGCTATCTACTGTTATTTAGATTGCTAAATTTACAGTAAATTGTAATCTCCCCTAACTTATTCAAGGAGTAAAACAAATCAGAACATAATACTTTGGCATCTTCTCTTGCTAAAATGAGAGTTCCGATCCCACTGAAGGAAGCACCTTGAGAGACCCAACATTGGCATAAAAGCTATTCTATTGATGTCCTATTGATCCCAACAAGGGTCTCTAATATTTTGAACATGTTTTCCTTTTCATGTGATTACCATTGGGTCCAATGAGAGGAACCCACATACTTCTTCAAAAAGAAGGTTTTTCAGCAATATAAATAGGAAACAATGCAAAAACTAAGGCACTGCTGAAGAACAAGGTTCTCAAGTAATAGTAACAGTAAAATAATCCTAACAGCAATGGAAAGTAGTGACAAACACCACAGCAGACTTTCTTTAAATATGTGCCTCCAAAGATCTATAGGATTAGGTGCCAGGAATTAAGTATGAACTGGGGGAACAAAAACAGTTATAGCCACAAGACATAAGCACCATATTGTCACTTAAAAAGTGGTCCAGGTAAGACATGTCAAGATGGGCTGAAGCATGTGGGCCAGATGCAAACAGCCAAGAAACTGAGTCTGGTTTGATATTAAAAAAAAAAAAAAAAAAAAAAAAAATGTGGTGCAAGCCAAAAGTGGTAGTCATAGCAATCACCGGTGATCTGTTGTAGAAAAGAATTCTGTTTTCCTTTTAATCGAAAATAGATTCTTCTCTCATACAATATGTCCCAACCACAGTTTCCTCTCTCTTCACCCCTTCAGGATCCTCCCCATGTCGCCTTCTCCAGATCCCCTCCCTCTCTATTTCCTCTTCAGAAAAAAGTAGGCCTCCAAGGCTCACCAATCAAACAGGACAAAGCGAGATACAATAAGTCAAGACAAAGCCCTTATATTGAGGCTGGACAAGGCAACCCAACAGGAGACAAAACAATCAGAGATATACCTGCTCCCACTGTTAAAAGCCCCATAAGAACACTAAGTTAATGGTGATAACACATTCACAGATGATCCGGTGCAGACACACGCAGTCCACTACTTGCCAGTTTCAGTCTCAGTGAACTCAGTGAGTCTCATGTGAGCCCTACTTCGTTGATTCAGTGGACCGTGTTCTCTTTGTCATCCATGCCCTTTGACTTCTACAACATCCCTCCCCCTGGGATCCCTGACCTCTGAGAGGAGGGACCCAAAAAGACTTCTAATTTAAGCACTTTCTACGCATAACTTCTGGCTATTTACCTCTGCACACACTCCCATCAGCTGCTAGAGGACACCTCTCTGATAAGGCAACAATCTACCAGTACAGCAGAGAATCATTAGGAATCATTTCATTGTTGGATTTTTCTTTTTTTTTTTTTTTTTTTTTTTTTTTTTGCCAGCTATATTTGGTTCTACCCTGGGTCTCTGAATACAATTCTTAATAAAATCATAGTGATTATAAATCCATGTGAACTGAAAAAACAGAATGGCTTTTAATGAGCTGGATGCTATGTAGTATAGGAATTCGTAAACAAAACACAGTAGAGGTAGAATTTAATTAACTTTGTCAAAAATATAAGAATACCTTAACAATTTACTAATCTTAAAATTAGTAAGATATATATTTCATAAGCATCTATTGTTAAAACTTGGAAACAATGCCCACTCTTCAAATACTATAAGGTAAACAGTAGAACCAAATTATAATGATAAAAGAGGGCATCATCTTTAATTTTGAAATGGTAAAAAGTAAAGCAAGAAAGAATCCTTCTCTCATCAAAAATTAATACCTTTTTCATTTTAATAATGTTTAATTTATCCTGGTACATCCAGATGACTAACATTTTGACAGGTAGCTGTATAAAAATTACTAATGAGACATGCTCACATTATTTTTCTTTTTTGGAGCTGTAGACACTCAGCGGATACTTTATAACTGGGGATTGCTCTGCCAGGCTGTTTCCTTTTCCTGCTCGAGGACAAGGGAGGTGAGAGGATACAGTGTGAGACACTGCAGGCCTACACTTCAGAGCCCTCTATTCATGATGAAATGGCAGTTTTTCTAGCCTCATCTAACTTTATGTATTTATTTAATAGTATATATTAATTGTACAAAATACCAATTTCACACTAATATCTCATTACACAATAGTGTACTGATGGACTTGGAATGTATTGAGCCCTCTACTACCTTTTCTTATCATCCTTATTCCTCCCTCCTTTCTTCCTTCAACATTCCTATTGCTGACATCCATGCTCTGCTCACTGCCTAAATTCTATATATATGTATATATATATATATATATATATATATATATATAGATAGATAGATAGATAGATAGATAGATATAGATATAGATATAGATATAGATATAGATATAGATATAGATATAGATATAGATATAGATATATTATCTATCTATATATATTGCTTGTCACTATGAGACAGACTTGCTTATCATCACCAATATCACCACCACCATGATCACTATTATTATTATTATTATTATTATTATTATTATTATTTCTTTGAGACCATCACTTGTTTTGTGCAAGTCCAAGCCAGACCAAATCTAAGCATGTAAATGGGAGATGATCACACAGTTCCACCACAATTCATGATGCTACTAGCAATTATCAGTTGCTGGGAGACACAGAGACAACTTTTTCTATGAGTGTAGCCCCTGGTAAGTCAACCAATCCTTCTAATCCTTCTCAAACAGTTTCATTCTCTAATGACTATTCATTCAAATATATGAGTCTAGAGGGGTTATTCCTTCTCTTTTTTATGAATAGAACTAATTTTTATTGGTTATTTTATTTATTTACATTTCAAATGTTATCCCCTTCCCAGTTTCCCCTCCATAAGCCCCCTGTCCCCTCCTCCCTCCCCATGCCTCTATGAGGGTGCTCTCTCACCCACCCACCCACCCACTCCTGCCCTCAGTAGCCTAGCTTTCCTGGATCCTGGGTCATCAACCCTCCACAGGACCGAGGGGCACCCCTGCCAGTGATGCCAGATAAGGCAATCTTGGTGGGACATTCTTATTCAAACCACCCCATTTTCCTAATTTTCTTTAATCAGAATGTTTTATCATAGCAACAGAAAGCAAATAAAAACACGTGGTTTACCTTTTTAAAACATATGTAAAACTATTCATGTTTGCTTTTATTCTAATATTCCATGTGATGTAAACACCACATATCTGACAAATACAGTCGCATAATGACTAAACTTTGATCATAATTATCTCAAAAGACTTTCTTTTTTCTTCTTAATGTGCTAAGTAAGTCATCTTCATTTTGATATGGCAGTCTCCTAGTTTTGTAAATGAATATAAAGTATTCATCCCTCTATCATCTGAAGCTCATGTGAGCCTCTGGTGCTATGTTTAGGTTTTATATGTTTAATCATGGAGAAACATGCACATTTTAGTTTAGAGAATATTCAGAATTATAAAGAGTTGAGTTAGTTTTTTTTTCTTGATGATACAGGATATGTTTTGTTGGTTACTCTTCATTTATTCATTCCTTCTGCATGTGCTTGCACATGCAAATGGCGTGAACATGGAGGTCAAGAATGCAATCTGCGGTATTTGTTCCCCATCATGTGAACCCCAAAGTTCAAAGTCAGATCATTAGGCATTTCAGAAAATGCTTTAGTGCCTGTCCAGGCCCTTTGTAAGGACTTTTAGTTGTGGTTGCCTTTTTTTAAAATGTTTTGTACTGTTTTTTAAGTTGGATGGTGATCAACAGCTTTACACAATAGCATGGGGTTGACTGATACTACACTTATTTGAAAATAAAACTATTTTATTCACTTTGATTATACTTTCATATGAGAAATGGCCTGTCAACCAAGTGTCTATAAACCAGGTAACCTTTGGAAAGTATTTCATCCGTTTGGGGTGGTGTTTTTATTTCATTTGATTTGTTTGTTTGTTGCTGTTATTTCTTTTTGTTGTTGAAACAGTTTCACTGTGTAGCTCAAACTGCTGGTGGGTTTTTGCCTGCTTCATTCTCCCACCTGCTTGGATTATACATGATCCAGGAAAGTTTGTAGGTTATCTGTGGCCATTAAAGTAATCTTCAGGATGTAAACCGGAAACTCCAAGTGTACACAAGCTCTGGTCTCCTGAGAAGAAGTATTTGTTGGTGTGCATAGAGCTCAGCATTTTTGTTGTTCGTTGCCCTGCTTGTGAGGACTGCTGATTGAGCTCTGCCTCCTTCCTGTGCATCTTTCAAGGAGTTATCAGAATCATGGCAGGTATATTTTTCAGCACAGTTGTAAGTGCTAGAGTTCATGAAAATCTTGCCAAACATTTGCCTGAGTATAGCTTCCCATTAAATGAGGTAGCTGCCACAATAACCTGAAGAAAATTGATGGCTCCTTTGAAGGCCATGGATGTTTAATGAGCCAAGTTCATAGCACTTTAATTTGAAAACAATCTTATTTGCCTTACATGGCCATTCATCTTTGTTTTGCAGAAGAGCACTGATTTTGTTATACTACTTTATGGAATGAAATGTCACTTTCTAAGAGTAAAAAAATGAAATTATTCATTCCTTGTTTATTTCTCTTGGAGAAATCTTTACGTAAAAATAGGAGCTACTGGCACTATAAGCCACTTGTTGCCATGAGAATTGGTTATGGTTACTTAGTATAAACACGAGAGTAACACTTCTTTCCTCTTTTTAATGTTTCCCTTAATAATATACATGACATTAGACTGGAATGTAAGGGCAAATGTAGTACAGGATTCTAAAGGTATGTACATACTCAAAATATGTGCAGTCATTTAAATTACCTACAGCTGTACTGTATAATTAGATCTAGATGTCATATTTAAGGGCAAGGGTAAATGATTCACAATAACAATAAAGAGAAGAGGAAAAATCAGTCTCTGACTACTATTAATAATTTTCCACATAGTTAATTGCATAAAAATGACATTTATTTATAAAACCATCATTTGGTACCTACAATATAAAAATGTATTAGCATATCTATACATTCCTCACTATTATTTGCCACAGAAAATTATTATGATAGTTTATAAATCCAAACTGAATATCCATGTTCAATGTACTCTAATTTTAAAAAAACATGAATTCCAAAATAGTTAAGAGTCCTCCTCTTTGTATACTCAATAAACAGGACATAACATTTTTTGTTGTTGTTGTTGTTGTTTTTTAACTTAATTATTTTTTTTATTATTTTCTTAATTTACATTTCAAATGCTATCCCGAAAGTTCCCCATATTCTCCCCCCCAACTGCTCCCCTACCCACCCACTCCCACTTCTTGGCCCTGGCATTCCCCTGTGCTGGGTCATATAAAGTTTGCAAGACCAAGGGGCCTCTCTTCCCAATG
>NC_034591.1:125244496-125267739 GCF_900095145.1 Mus pahari | reverse complement strand
TATTCCTCAGTTGAGAATTCTTTGTTTAACTCTGTACCCCATTTTTAATGGGGTTATTTGAATTTCTGGAGTCCAGCTTCTTGAGCTCTTTGAACATATTGGATATTAGTCCCCTATCAGATTTAGGATTGGTAAAAATCTTTTCCCAATCTGTTGGTGGCCTTTTCGTCTTATTGACAGTATCTTTTGCCTTACAAAAGCTTAGCAATTTTATGAGGTCCCATTTNTTGATTCTTGATCTTACAGTACAAGCCATTGCTGTTCTGTTCAGGAACTTTTCCCCTGTGCCTATGTCTTTGAAGTTTTTCCCCACTTTCTCCTCTATAAGTGTCAGTGTCTCTGGTTTTATGTGGAGTTCTTTGATCCAGTTAGACTTGAGCTTTGTACAAGGAGATAAGAATGGATCAATTCGCATTCTTCAACATGATAACCACCAGTTGTGCCAACACCATTTCTTAAAAATGCTGTCTTTTTTCCACTGAATGATTTTAGCTCCATTGTCAAAGATCAAGTAACCATAGATGTGTGGGTTCATTTCTGGTCTTCAATTCTATTCCATTGATCTACCTGTCCGTCACGGTACCAGTACTGTGTTGTTTTTATCACAACTGCTCTGTAGTACAGCTTGGGGTCAGGCATGGTGATTCCACCAGAGGTTCTTTTATTGTTGTGAATAGTTTTTGCTATCCTAGGTTTTTTTTTATTCCAGATGAATTTGCAAATTGCCCTTTCTAACTCAGTGAATTATTACATTGAAATTTTGATGGGGATTTCATGAATCTGTAGATTGCTTTCAGCAGGATAGCCATTTTGACTATATTAATCCTGCCAATCCATGAGCATTTGAGATCTTTCAATCTTCTGAAATATTCTTCAATTTCTTTCTTCAGAGACTTGAAGTTCTTATCATACAGATCTTTCACTTCCTTAGTTAGGGTCACACCAAGATATTTTATATTATTTGTGACTATTGTGGAGGGTGTTGTCCCTCTAATTACTTTCTCATCCTGTTTATCCTTTGTATGGAGAAAGGCCAATGATTTGTTTAAGTTAATTTTATATCCAACTACTGCACTGAAGCTGTTTATCAGGTTTATGAGTTTTCTGGTGGAATTTTTAGGGTCACTTATATATACTTTCATATCATCTGCATTAAAAATAATAATTTGCAATCAAAATAATAAATCTTATAAACAAGAATAGAATATGGGTTGAGGAGATGACTGGATATGCATATCCTTCAAACATGACGTCTGGAGTTCAGGTTCTCAGAGTGGCAGTCGTGAGAGTTCCTGTGATCCAAGCCCTCAGGACAGAGAGACAGGGATCCACTCAGCAATCTGGCTTGCTAGACTAGCCAGAACTAGTACACACCCAGTTCAGCAAGAGTCCTTGCCTGGACAAATAAAATGGAAAGCCATCGGAAAGTAATCTGACATTAATCTGTGAAGTCCATGCAGTTATACCACACAGACACATTCACCTGCAAAACAGATGAACAAATAAAAGAGCACAGGCAAGGCAGCTCACAAGAATATACATAGTGACACCGACTCCTGCAGGTCACTTTCTGTCCTTCATTTGTGTGCCATGGCACATGCACACACACACACACACACACACACACACACACACACACACACACACGTACACACACACAAATAATAGAAGGTAGATATATAGATGACAGAGATAGGTGGATGATAGATAGATAGATAGATAGATAGATAGATAGATAGATAGATAGATAGTTTAAAGAGAAATAGCAAAGAAAAATTAGATAAGTAAATCAAAGAAAAATCTTTATATTTCATAAAGAAAACAAAATCAAAAAGAACATTTTTAAAATCTAAATAAAAGAGACAAATTAAAAAGCAAAAGAGCTAATAAAGGCATTTCAAAAGTTCAAAAAGTTATTCTTTAAAAATGGTAAAATAAAGTTAAGCACTTTTCTAGCTTCAAGAATTCTATAAAGTAGGAAAATAAGTCATCACAAACAGCATATTGCCTAATAAACAGAAAAAATTAAATCATGAAAGGTTGGCTTTACTAAATTTCATCCAACTAAGGAAAAGGCACATGAAACTAAATATCTAGAGGTATTGGTTGCATAGCAACCTGACACAAGCTAGAGTCACTTGGGAAGAGACAACCTCAACTAAGAACTCACCTCTATCAGATCCATCAGTGGGGCATCTTCTTGACTAATGACTGATGTAGAGAAGCACAGCCCATTGTGGGTGGTACCATTCCTGGGCAGGTGGTCCTGGGTTCAAAAGAAAGCAAGCAGAGCAATACACAAGGGACAAAACAAAGGCAATATTCCTGAATGGCCTCTGCTGCAGTTCCTACCTTTTAGTTTCTGCCTTCAAGTTCTTGCCTTGAGCTCCTGCCCTCTTCTGATGATGGACTTTAACCCATAACAAAACCTTTTTCCCAAGTTGCTTTTGGTCTTTAGTGTTCATCATAGCAACAGAAACCAAAGTATAACACTAGGAAACTGTTACTCTATTTAAAAATGTTTTAAAATCTAAATAGACCAAGTTACCTTCTCAAGTAAATTCTGTTTAAAGAAATAGATGAAGATCTGACTCACTCTATCTGCTTCTTCCCCACCCTCCAGAAATATGATTGTGTAGAAGCATTGCAATAAACTGCATAAAATGAATAATCCTAAATACATTCACATTGTCTAGAAAGGCCCAGGAAAAAGACTGTCTTCTGAATTGGTTTTATGAAGCAAATATATTTATGAAGTAAATGTACATGGTACATAATAAACTTATTACCAATACAAAAGCCTTCATAACCTATTTAGAAAAAGAACCCAATAATATACTAAAAGAATACTTCATAAAAATCAACACATCAAGGGCTGGGGATATAACTAGGTTAGAATAATGCTTGCCTAGTACATATGAAATTTTGGGTTCAATTCCCAGCACTGCATATATTAGATGTAGTTCTACATTGTTCTTATGTAAGCACTGTGGAGTCAGAAGGATCAGAAGTTCAAGGCCAACATCTACTACACAGATTAGTCAGCATGTGCAGTCTGAGATCTGTCTCAAAAAGAAGGGCAATTTTCTTGGAAAGCAAATCTAATGATCTTGAAAAATTTGCATACATATTTTATGTAATTTTGTTGTGTTTAGCCCTGAGTCACTGTCAATAAATTACAACAGAAATCAGAAAGACATTTTTAAATGACACAAGGGTATCCATATTTACCACCCTGAATTGACACTGGACAATGACATTAGACAAGGAAAGGGAATTGTAATAACAAAAACTGTCATTGATTTTAGAAAACATGATTTTTATGATGTTATTTTTAGTTGTGAATTCCAAAGTACCAGAAAAGTAAGTAAGTAAATGCAGCAAGCTCATGGATATGAAATTTAGAAACCAATTACCTTCATGTATAAAAGCATCCATTTTTAGAAAATGTAATACTATAAAATATTTCATAATAACAACCAAAAGACAAAATGCCTAAAAATGAACCCAATAAGAAATATAACAGATTTAAATGAAGGAAGCCCAAAACTCTTGGAAGCGTTGTTGATCCATTTCCCCAACGTTGGTAGAAGTTTGTGAAACCATACGTGAGAGGACAACCCAACAATAACAATTCTCACTTGAAGAGGACAAGGAAATCTATACCAAAGACATATGTATATGAATTAACCAAATTTCTCATTCATCACCTCATGCTTGCAATGGATGAAGGCTGAGAACCATCTGTCCAAAAACATTCCATGTGATACAAGCAACCTGTACTCTATCTATATCCGTACAAACATGGTGATGCTTCCATATACTAAATGTGTATGCATGCATGCGTGCATGTGTGTGTGTGTGTGTGTGTGTGTGTGTGTGTGTAACATAATGTGAATTAAAGGACTAAGGTATAGAAACAGTTATACTGCCTACAGTTCTTATTTATAGGAAAAGATTACAAGAACATGTCTTAGACCAGGGCCCTATGCATACCAGATAACACTCTTCAATTTTTCAGGATCAAGAAAATACAATGAAAACATAAGATCACCTGAGAGATGAATGTTGGTGTTGGGCACATAGGTATATGAAGAGAATGCAAAAGACAGGTGAAATGGGAAACTATGTACTGTATTATACTGCCCCAAACTAAGTACTTTATGAAAATGTTCTTTTATTATTAATTATGTGCATAGGTTTATCTATGTGTGTGTGTATGCACACATGAACAGGTAGCAGTAGAAGCCAGAAGAGGCTGTAGATTTCCTGAAGCTGAAGTTACAGGCAATTGTAAGCTACCTGAAATAGACAGGCTCTGAGAACCAAACATGGATCCTTGCAAGAGTAGTAAGTACTCTTAATGTCTCTAGCCCTCATGAAGATAGTCTTTTTTTTTTCCAGAAATGTCACAATAACAAAATGACTCACTAATGACAATACCAAACATCTTTTTTAAAATTTTTTTATTATTATTATTTTCTTTATTTACATTTCAAATGCTATCCCGAAAGTTCCCTATACCCCCCCACCCCTGCTCCCCTGCCTACCCACTCCCACTTCTTGGCCCTGGACTTCCCCTATACTGGGGCATATAAAGTTTGTAAGACCAAGGGGCCTCTCTTCCCAATGATGGCCGATTAGGCCATCTTCTGCTACATATGCAGCTAGAGACACNAGCTCAGGGGGTACTGGTTAGTTCATATTGTTGTTCCACCTACAGGGTTGCANCCCCCTNCAGCTCCTTGGGTACTTTCTCTAGCTCCTCCATTGGGGGCCCTGTGTTCCATCCAATAGCTGACTGTGAGCATCCACTTCTGTGTTTGCCAGGCACTGGCATAGCCTCATAAGAGTCCGCAATATCAGGGTCCCTTCAGCAGAATCTTGCTGGCATGTGCATTAGTATCTATCTGGGTTTGGTGGCTGATGATGGGATGAATTCCCCTGGATGGGGTAGTCTCTGAATAGTCCATCCTTTCATCTTAGCTCTAAATTTTGTCTCTGTATCTATATCCTTTCATGAAGATATTCTTAAAGACATTATAAATTGCTTAGCTTTAAGTGTACCCTTCCAACTGCATACTGAAATTTAATTGCCTATGTGATATTATCATGGAATGTGGACCTTGGTTATTGCTTGGGTATTTGCTGTGCCCAACACCAAAAATTCATTCTGGTGCTGCTGAGATGGAATCTGAGAATCGGGCTTAAGCAACAGTTAACAGGTCCTGAGGCTGCCATGCCAAAAGTATTAGTGCTGATCTCATGAAGTAAGTTAGTTCTCTTGAGAGTAGGTAGTTATAAAGTTAGACCACTCAATATATTTGACAACAATGCATACACTGGCTCCTTTTCTATTTCTCTAATGTGTGATGACATAGACAGAAGACACCAGGCAAACATACTGTTTGGACCCTGCACCTACAAAATTGTAAGCCAAAAACTGTTCTGCTTTATAAAGCACTTAGCTTCAAGTAATTTGTTGTAACAGCAGAAAATGTATTACAACAAGGTCCTTACTCCACATATCCTTTCAATCTCAAAGTTTTTAGCCTGCAGAACTGCAGGAAATCAGTTATTTTTCTTTAAAACAATTCTTCAGGGTAGGAGGAGCTGGAGAGATGGGTTAGCAGTTAAGACTGTACACTGCTCTTACTGAGGTCTCAAGTTCACTTCCTGGGCGGGATTCACATCAAGCAGCCCACAAACAGCCGTCTACTCCAGCTCTAGGAAATCCTCTTCTGGTTTCTGTGTACACAAATGTGTCAACGCACATACAAACCTGTAGGCATATACATATATATATATATATATATATATATTATATATATATATATAAATAATTTTTAAAGATCTTTTGAAAAGTTCCTCTCTACTACGCACTACTTCTTCACAATAAAGTTCTGGTAATTTAAAAATTACTCAGTCTAAAGGTTTTTTTTTTCTTTTATTAAAAATAAGTTTGTTATCATACAATATATTTTTATTACAGGTTTCTCTCTCCCTACCTCCCCAAGTTCCTTCCCTCCTCAGAAAATGATCTTCAGTGTAAATTTTGCATCTATTGTCACGGTCAAATTAAGCTAGGATATGTTGAGGTTACTAACCTTAAGTTTCTGAGACTTCTCTTCACTAAGTCTGACTCTTCCCTCATGGCCAATCTCCACCATGGGCTGAGAGCTCTCATTTGCATGATTCTTGGTCATTCCCTCTGTAAAAGGAAAACCCACTACAGGGTTTCACACCAACCATTTAGTCTCTCCAATGATACATGCCACCTCTCAGAATTCATTAACCAGAACAAACCATGCATCCATCATTCATTCCCACACAAAGCATGAAGAGGGTTGATATGATCCAGTATGCTGGATCATATTTGTGACTGCAATAATTTTCATAGTCATTTTTTAAAAACAGCTTTACGATTTGCTCTTAAAATGCCAAAAGTATGCTGAAAACGTCTGTACACATTGACCCTGTTATTTAACTTCTAGAAACATCTATCTAAAGAAATTGCCTAAAGTGACTAAGCAAATAGGCAGAAATAGCTCTTCTTCATATATATTAATAAAGCAAACCTTATTAACTACGTTGTTTACTGTCATTTTTCTAAGACAGCTAAAAGTTCCCAATACTATTATTAACCCATACCAAACAGAAAAAAAGAAACAAACGAACAAATGAACAAAGAATAAAGGGGTACAAATATACAAATATGCTAGCAAACAAGCTCGAATATGAGACAGCACTTGCTTCTAATAACTGAGATATTAACCTGCAGCCATGGGCACTTCAATGTTAAAATGCAATTTTGAAATCCTTCTGGAATGAAGCAAAATAAGATGTTTATATTAATGGTTTCACCTTGGGCCCTGGGGTGAGTACTTTGCCATAATTTTAAGGAAGGTTCATTTCAATTTCAGGAGCAACAATTGTCCTCATTTTGGCCAGGTTTTAGTAACAATGGAAATCAGATCATTATAGCAGATGAAAAGATATTTAAGACAAAATGCCTTATCTCACTATAATTATAGAAATATATATGCATATATGTACTCTTTTAACAGAAAGGTCATTTAGCTAATTCGAGTCAAATTAGTACTTATCACAAGTTTTAAAGGCAATATAATGAATTTCTTAATAGCTTGGATTCTGAAATGGCTGGGTTTGAATCCTAGTTTTGTTTTTTAACACCAGTTACAGCTTGAACAGACTCTGAAGTAGTTAATAGGTCTCTGTGTTCCTGCATATTAAATAGTGTCACACTTACATATAACATTTTTTTAAAGATAAAGTGGGAAAAAGTATAGCATTTAAAAATGAGATTTTTATAAGTACCAAGCCTGACCAGGGAATCAGAGCCACTATGGGTAGGGTTAGGTGTGTTTGAGAGATAGAATAAGTATTTGTGGTGTGTGTGTGTGCGTGTGTGTGTGTGTGTGTGTGTGTGTGCGCGTGCATGCATGTGTGTGCGTGTGTGTCTGTGTGTCTGTGTATGTGTGTATACATGCATATCATACTCATTTTACTCATCATATTTCCATTATTGCACTTCCTGACATGGATATGTGTGGGTACACACACACACTCATGCAGAGAAGGAAGATAGATAAAAGAAAGGGGAGACAGTGGAGAGAGAGAGAGAGAGGGAGAGAGAGAGAGAGAGAGAGAGAGAGAGAGAGAGAGAGAGAGAGANAGAGAGAGAGAGAGAGAGAGAGAGAGAGAGAGAGAGAGAGAGAGAGAGAGAGAGAGATTAAGAAGCTGGCTGGCAACTCCAATGTCTTCAAAACCTACTGCTAGGATGGAGGCCAGAAGACAGCTGAGGAGCTGATGTTGCCAACTAACGCTCAAGTCAGCCTGCTGGAAGTTCTCCCTCTTCATGGGCAATTTTAGCCTTTATACAGCTCACCTATTTAGGGAAGGAAATCTATCTTACTAATTTCAAAGTCATACATTTAAGTGATGCTTTCATGTCAAAAATTGCTTTCATGTTTGGCACCCTTTCTAGGGACCAAAGCCTAGCTATTTGGGCACATGAGACAAGACATTAGACATCTGGATATTTCATTCTTCACATCACAAGGCATCTCTTAGGTTAGTTTTCACAGTAATGAAAAACCAACAGAAAGAGCCAGGATAATTAAGAAGGAAAGCTGAGGAGGAAAAGTAAGCATGAGGTATGGACATGCAGGTGTTCATTAAATTGTACTTGGAAAAGGAAAACTCGTATGAGTATCCAAAAGAAAACAAATCAAGGAACCATTCCTGGAGACTAGGCAGCAGTGCTAACAGTGATGCTGCTGACACTCAAGTTAGGATGCTATGAAGGAAGGAGAGACAGAGAAAGGGTGAAAGAATAGAAGGGAGAAGATGAAGGAGGGAGGGAGGTAGGGAAGGAGAGAGGGAGGGAAGGAAGGAGGGAGGGAGGGAGGAAGGAAGGAAGGAGGGAGGGAGGGAAGGAGAGAGGGAGGGAGGGAGGAAGGAAGGAAGGAGAAAGGAGGGAGGGAGGGAGGGAGGAAGGAAGGAAGGAAGGAAGGAAGGAAGGAAGGAAGGAAGGAAGGAAGGAAGAGGCAAGGCAAGGCAAGAAATAAGGAAGGGTTTGCATCTATTACATGGCAAACTCTATTGGAGGAGATATGGAGGTCCTTGTGTTCACAGATAAGCACTAGATGAACCAGGAATGTTAAACACACAGGGTCTTCTCTTCAAAGAGAGACAAGTATAACCTGTTTACCGCCCAAACAGCTTCTAGTGGGTGTGGTCAATAGTCTGGTGACCTATGTGCTATCTGTGTGGCCAAGACCACACTGGATCCTCCTTCAGATCCTCATCTTAACACTGTTTGTGTAAGCCAATCTACAGACCCAATCATTATGGAAGAAGTCACTTTCTTTGCCTTTTTTATTATTATTATTATTGGATATTATCTTCATTTACATTTCAAATGTTATCCCCTTTCCCGGTTCCACACACACACACACACACACACAAAAGCCCCTATCCCATCCTTCCTCCCCCTGCTTCCAAGAGGGTGTTCTCCCACCCGGCCACTCCAACCTCCCTGCCCTTCCATTCCCCTACACTGTGGCATCTGAGCCTTCACACGACCAAGGGCCTCACCTCCCATTGATGTCCTACAAGGTCATCCTCTGCTATATAAATGGCTGGAGCCATAGGTCTCTCCATGTGTACTCTTTGGTTGGTGGTTTAGTCACTGGGAGCCTGGATGAGTCTGGTTGGTTGATGTTCTTCCTATGGGATTGCAAACCCCTTTAGCTCCTTCAGTCCTTTCTCTAGCTCCTCCCTTGGGGACCCTGTGCTCAGTCCAATGGTTGGCTGTGAGCACCACCTCTGTATTTCTCAGGTTCTGGCAGAGCTGTCTCCTCTCTGATAGGAGACAGCAATAGCAGGCTCCTATCAGCATGCACTTGTTGGCATCCACCATAGTGTCTGCGTTTGGTGACGACGTTTGGATCCCCAGGTGGGGCTCTTACCTTATAAAGTTTCAATGTCATGCCCTAAAGTGTTTGGAGGATTTTTTTTTTCAAAATTGTGCTATGCTTCACTGTGTCTAAAATGAAATACTCTGGGTCAGACTTTCAAAGTCTGAACCAACACCAGCTACTGACTTTTGTTAATTAAACTGCCTTCTTGTCTCATGCTGTGGCATGTTATTTACAGAGGTCCCCAGCATACCATGGCCAAAAGCAACCTGGGAAAGACAGAGTTTATTTAATCTTACAATTCTAAGGTGACAATCTATCAGTGAGAGAAGTTATGTCAGGAACTTAAGGCAGGATCCTGGAGGCAGGAACTGAAACAGAGTCCATGGGGAAATACTGTTTTTTGGTTTGTCCCTTTTGGATTGTTCAGCTTGCTTTCTGGTACATCTTAAGGCCACTTATGCAGGAATGGCACCACCCTAAGCAGGATGGACCCTGCCACATCTGTCATTAATTCAAAAACCTGCCCTACAGACTTGCCTACAAGCCAAGGTGATAGAAGAATTTTCTCAACCTGTGGAGCGCCGCCTCACATAGCCGGCCTCACATAGCCGTTACAGCCGTTGCTGGGGGTGATACTATGCATGAGTAAGCCAGGCCACACCCTAAGGGCCGGAGTGCTCGCCTCTGACATCACATCGTATGATTCGACCTGTGCCAATCCATCAGCGCCACGTCCGAGGCGGAGTAGAGCTCCTATATAAGGGAGGCAGTTCTGTTGCTCGGGGTCTCCGTTTTTTGGAAGCTTGTGCTCTCCCTCTCAAGAGTATAAAAGCTTTGCTACAGAAGGATCCTGTTTGTGTGCCGCGTCGTTCTTGCTGGCGAGACGGTTGGCGCGGGACATCAACCCAGGCTCCCTCCTCTCAGGTGACCACAGCTTGTGTCAATTTGACCAAAACTAATCAGAACCAAGAGAGAACATGCATATACATATATGGCAGACACTATAATATATTCCTTTATGTACTGAATGCTTTACATCTATGTTCTGTTTTAATTCACATAATTATAGGATTATTTTTTCTCATCACCAGTGATGAAACTTCAATTAAAAGAAGTGACATGAACAACCTGAAACTTCATTCCATACTCTCTACTATTCCTTGCTCATCACTGCAGTGAAGACTAAATGAAATACTCAAATCATCTCTGAATTCATTATAATAGCACAAGACGTTTGCTTGTGTGGGCAAAACTTGTGCAGCTTTAAGTCTTCTCTAATCAGCCAGACACTAAATTCTAGTTTTAAAAAAGATTTATTTATTTGACACTTTTATGTATATGAGTGTTTTGACTGCATGCATGCCTATACACCTGATGCCTAAGGAAGTCAGAAGGCATAAAATCTCCTGAGACTGGAGATACAGATGATTGTGGGCCACCATGAGGGTGCTAGAATTCAAACCATGTTACTCTGTAAGAGCAACAACCTCTGAGCCAACTCTCCGGATCTCAGACTCTAAACTCATAAGGTTGGTCATGCACCTTTCTACTTTGTTTACCTCTTAAAAGTTTTGTTGATTTATTTGCATTTAGCTATTTATTGCACCAATTTTTGCCTACTGCTTCAGTAATCCTACCCTTGTAATAGACTTAAAAACAAATAAGTAAAAGTAGGAAGGGAGTCTGAACCGGGAGGGTTGTAGTGATTTTGAGAGTGCTTGGTATAGTAAATTCTAGGCCAGGCTACAACTGCAAAACAAGAGCCTGTCTCAGACAGATAAAGACAGATCCATAAAGACACAAAGAAGAAACTAAGAGAACAAGATTGCAAAATGATGATCTTTGTAATGATTTTGGCTGTATTATGGACTCATGAGCATTCTGATAAACATCATTGACTTATCCCTTGGATCTACAAGGTAACTATGGGCAGGATGAGGCACATTTGTCTCCATTCAAACCCACACTCCTTACTTTGGATCAGATCCTTCCCTGACTCCAAGTTATACTGATCTATATCTAAAATCAATGATTCCCTATTATACCTATCCACTTTTAAGGTTGAGTTATCTTAAACCTGAAATAACCTTGGATTTCAGAAGCAATAAGGCGTGGAAAGCAGCAAAGAGCATCCCTAACATGAGAACAATTTATCTAGGAGGGAAGGCTAACCCTGGAGTAGATCATCTCATAGGAACCAGGCTGGGCTCCTAAGAGTAATGACAAGAACAGGTTATAGATACTTATTAAGACTAGTTTGAGGAAGGAGACCAAGAGAATGGCAGCAGAAACCCTGTGTAGTCCTGGGTACCCATCCTCTTGCCCCAGTGTCCTAATTCTCCTCTTTAAACCTTTAGCTCAGGTCAGCACCATGATCTTGAAGAGCCACTGTACCCTTTTTCTGTTCCTCCTCATAGTGTCCATAGGTTATCTCTTCCTTTCTCTGTATTTTTTATCTTTTTAGCTGGCATACTGAACTAACTGGCTATACCTATTGAGGCTGATAAATCTGGAGTTTTTTCCATAAAGTTACAATGGTATTGTCACTTTGGGGCATGTTTGAAATTCTCTGTAGTGAAAACAGACACGGAGATGGGTCCTGGGGGAGATAACACTGTCAGTAAAATGGTTGCCATATAAGCATGGGGACTTGATCTTGATCTCCGGAACTCATGTTTAAAATTTAAAAAGCTCAATATAGTGGTGTGTGTTTGCAATCCTAGTGCTGAGGATAGGAGAACAGAAACAGGTAGATCCCTGGGGTTTTCTGGTCAGAGAGCCTAACTAAACCACAGAGTTCCAAAGCCAGGATAGACTCTGGCTCAAGGAGGAAAAAAAAGGCAGACAGTCCCTGAGGAGTGACACTGGAGGTTGACTTCTAGGCTTCACACACAGGTGTATGCACCCACATGAGCGTGCGCACACACACACACACACACACACACACACACACACACACACACAAACTGAGAAAAATAAAAAATAGAGAGAAGGAAGATTCTACCAAAAGTATTCTCAACAAAGTTGCTAATGAGCTGCCTGTTGCTAAGCAAGATGGAAGCTCTCTTATGCTCAACTTCCTTAGCAACTGTCTTCTTAAACAACTGAAAAGAACTTGACAGGTAAGAACTACTCAGAAAGGCATAGGAACAATCTCCCTGGTTTCCTGCCACTTCTGAGGCACTTCCTCTTCCCAGGTCCAGTCTCTTCCCCATCCCTTCAAAGGTCAGTGTCACTCTGCTCCATTGTGGTTCATGCTGTCTTCAAGCTGACTCATTCTTCTACCCTGCTCTCTCTCCTCCACACAGATTCTTCTCATTCTTCATAGGCTGGAACCTTCGCAAAGGGCACCCAACCATCTAGATGTCCAGGGAATTGACAGCAGTTCACATTCCCATGGGCATGCACATGCTCTTACATTCTCCATCTACCCACAAAGCAACACTAACAGGTGTTCTGTTTTCATCTGCCTCCTCATCCAGTATCCCAGCTTCCTGCTTATGTTTCCCTTACATTGTTACTATGCCTACAGAGAGCAATAATAGGAATCCAAAATCATCTGTCAAACTCAACAGAAATAGCTTGCTAACACTCACCTTCATTTAGCCAGGCAATGTTCTCTGTTAACAAACAATGGTGTACTGGGGAGATGGCTCCGAGGTAAAATGTGCTTGCTACTCTCCCAGACGTCCTGAATTCAATTCCCAGCACCCACATCCAACACCTCACAAGAGCCTCTAACTCTAGCTCCAATGGCCTCCACAAGCCAATGTATTCATGCCGCATTTATTCACATAGACACATATACATATAAACAAAAACAATAGAAGTAAATCTTTTACAAATAAACAACAGAAAGATGAATGAAAGAAACTCCACATGTTTGCCCAAATGACCACTATTCAGAACAAATTAATGCATAACATTTTCAAATGACTTTAATATCCCAAAGTGACTTAAAATAGTTTTGCTGTAAAATTTAAGCAAATGAACACAAATCAAGCTTATAACTATGAGAATTTTTCTGGTGGCGAAGAATAGAATTATCTGTAGACATTAATAAATGTCTTTCAGAACTTCCAATGCAGAAACTTGAGTTTTAATTCTGTGCTCAATGTAAAAACAAACTAATTTTTAAAAATCAGTTACATTTACTGTCAATTTAAGTGAAATCAGTTGTCTCAAATGTAGCTCACACCAGTTGCATTTAAACCTGAGGAATAAAATCAATTACCAAAAGCAAAAATGGAAGTTTTCTTTTCCAATGCATTTTTGTACATTTCTGGTTAAATTCAAAGTGAAGAGAACTATATGGGATCATCCAAAATGGCTAAAATAATTAAAATTGTAGTACATGAGTGGGGTTGATATAACCAATGCATTTTTAAAGACTAAGTATTTCTGATGCTACCATGTAATGTGAAACTTAAGAAAAGATTGTCACCAGCAGGTAAATCTCTTCCAAAAAACACCAAATGGAAGCCATTCAAAGATGTTAACATAGGTGTTCTCAAAACAAAAGATCATAGAGGATGATCTTGCCAAATTCCTTGAAATGGTTAAATATATTATCTTTAAAAGTTGCAACCAAATATTATATCAGAAGCAATATTACAATTCTTAAGTTATCTCACTCAAGCTGCCTCTTCTCACCATCACCTCCAAGACTCAAGGTACCACAAAGGGCCTTCAGAAGAGAATTTTGTGAAAGAGACCAGAAAGTCAGGTTCTGTCAACTTTATATTCTGCACTTTTTCACTTTGATAGTCTTTCTTGAGCACATAAGGTTTCCATAGCAACACCCATGATCCCTCCACCTTCAATTTGGTGGAGGTTCTTTCTTCTCACACAAAAATTTACAAGCCTAGTATCCTATTCCTTTAAGTTCTGCTTGTGATTAATGTAAAGCATCATCTATGGGATGCTGAAAATAGATGTTGATACAGCATCACAGGTGAGAGAAAACTCAAGTGTAAAGAAAAACAAAACCTAAGGTTGTGTCTAGTCCAAATCTTAGGTCCATACATAGGAAATATAAGGTGATTTATCACACATAAAACTTCATTAACCTGTATCATCTATGATCTAAAATGATCTCTGTGATCCAAAACATTTTCCAGTTGAGATAATTTAGGATCTGATAACTATTTTTAAGGCATGGGTTAAAAGAGGGAAAGAAGGCTCTTGATTAGAATTAGACAAGATCCAAATGTCTTAAACATCCCTTCTTTCTCTCCCCAACATCTCCATCTGTAGACTGTTCTGAGATACTCTCCCAATTATATCCTGCGATCCAGATTTTCCCAGCATACAGTCTCTCCAAACTTCCCTGCCTTTGCTTGATTTGATTAAATAAATAAGTAAATTAATAAGACAAGCTTATTATCAACTCTTGATTTATTTCAGATAATGGGGGGTCCAGCCAGATGATTATCTGTGATAATCACAGGTAATCAATATTTTTTATTATAAGATTCATATAGGACCTGGAGAGATGTCTCAGTGGTTAAGAGCACTAGCCACTCTAGCAGATGAGATCTGGGCTCAGTTCCCAGACTCTGCACGGGAGCTAACAACCATTTGTGACTCCAGTTGCAAGACATTCAATGCCTTCTTCTGGCTTCCATGAGAATAAAGGAGGCCTGTGGTATACAAGCATAGATGTGGCAAAAATCACCCATACATGTACAACAACAACAAAAAAAAAGTTTTTTAATTCATGCAGATTGTGAGAAATGTAATGAATGTATTCCTTTCTACCAAAGGGTTAAATGAGACAAAGAGTGTTCCATCTTTAAGGGGTCATCTGCCAAATATCTCTCCTGTCAGCATTTTTTTAAGATCAAAGTACTCGAAAGTAGCTCTTTGCCTATCAAGCAGCAGTTTAAGACTGTGAGGAGCACTCTGACCACTGAGAGAGGCTCAGGAACCTTTTGCACTGGAAATGAAAACCCAGCAGGACCTTGCTGTGAATGCAAGCTTGCTTGCTGGATTTTGAATGACTCTGTACCCATTTGCAAAAGGATAACTTTGACTTTTCGAAACTCTCTAGGACTGTGTTTTCTTGGGACTCTAACAGCACTACATTGGTCTCTTATCTAATGCAACCACAGAACACCTAAGGCTGGGGCATAATGAAAAGATCATGTTTATTGACTTAGATTTTTAGAGGCTAAAGTCTGACTTTTCAGTCTCCAGTGAGAGGCCCTTTGGCTTTGTTATGACATGGTAGAGAACCAGAAAGGGCATTTGTCTTGTGCAGAATAAGCCAAGTATGTGGGGTAGCCTTGCTTAACTATACCCTGCTTGAGGGCAGCTAACTCTGTTCATTCCTTCCTAGGTATTCCTTGTGATTTAATTAGCTAAAACCTCACAAGAAGTCTTCAGAAATCATCAGAGGCCAACGAAGTGGTTTTCAAACACAAGTATTAGAACCCTGACAAACTGGACAAACTCATACACATTTTTATAAATACAAAAACAGTACTCAATGTGTATGACACAGGAATCTATAGTCTGCAATATACCAGGTGATCGCGAGTTCTCAATGAGTTCAGTAGAGACCTTAAGCCAGGGCAGTGGCTCCCAGGTTCCCTTAGCCACATTCAGCATTATCTGGCATTTGGGTCCAACAGAATCCACAGAGATCTGAGTTCTACCCACAAAGTTTCTGATGGAGGTGATCTGGCTTGGGATCTGTGTTCTTTGGTAATGCTGATGCTGCCTGTTGGTGTGAGCACCACACTTGGCTTCCTAGCACTTTTCTTTATTAATCCAGATCATGTCCTCTGTTAACAAACAATGGGGGAATGGAAAGTAGCTAAGTAACTAAAATTAACAATATGAGGCAGGGAGTCTCTTATACCAGGAAAGATGGACTTCCCAGGCTCTTCTCTCCGTTCCTAGCATACTCTGTGCGACAATATGCTCATTCTAGCCACTGGTTGCCTGGTTTACATTCTGAGACAAAAAGGCAAGGTGGCAGAACTTAGACTATATATAAACTGCTTCTGGTACCCACCCCCTCCAGATCAGAACTTTCTCTGTCGACAGGAAGTCAGCAGAGAATTAATCAAAGGCCAAGGAATCTGATTGTTGACATCCTTTTTTAATCACATATGTACTCAAGCTCACATATTATCAGTAGGAAACTGCTAATATGTGTTAAATCTAAGTAACAGACAATTTAAGCTGAAATCATCATCTTGTCAAATAGCCAAATGCATACCCTTTAAAGTATGTACCTAATGTACGACTAACTTATGACAACATATAATAGTTCATAGGGTTAAAGAAAAAGAAAAAGATGATCCATTTTTCTCACAAAAATATATTTGTTGAATTTCAGCTTTAAGTTGTAAAGAAATGCATGAAATAAAGTTATGTAGTGGTTAGTTAGATGAAAAGGTGTTAGACACTACTTCAGAGAATCCTCCTTTATATTTCTCATCTAAATGATACATCAGTGTTTCCTAATTCAGCGTTCAAAGTGACTTTATAGTATGGCTCTAACTGCATATATAGCAGAGGATGGCCTTATTGGGCATCAATGGGCGGGGAGGCCCTTGGCTTGTGGATGCTTGATGGATGCCCCAGCATGGAAAGAACACCTTCATAGAGGCAGAGGGAGGGTGGATGGGATATGGAATTTGTGGAGGGGAAAACATTAAGGGGGATATTTGGAGTGTAAATAAATAAAACAGCCAATAGAAAAAGAATGATCTAACAGCCACAGATGATGAAAGTCAACATTATTAATGATAGCACTGATAATACAACTTTACTATTCTTTTTAAAAATACATTTTTTAAAAAAAAACTGAAGCTTTAAAATACATTGCCATTAATTAGTGGGGTCTATATTTAGACATTTCCAAAGCCTGCATTCAAGCATACTATTCTACCATGCATTAGCTCAAAGGAACTGTGTATCACACTGGCATAAACTTGAGGTTCAAAGACAGGCTCAGACCTATTTAATAGTAAGCCATTATCTCCCTGTGCCTAAATATCTTTGGCCATTAAAACAAAAGTACTCAAAGCACATAAGTGACTTGATATGTGCAATATACTTAAAACATAACCTAAGTTAACTTGAAAAGTAAACATTTATAGGATCCAGATCTTACTTGACAGTGAGACCTGTCAAGTGTCTCTCTCTCTCTATCACTACACTCAGCCACTGGATTCTTAAAGATAAAGGGTGGGCAGCAAAACCTATGCACAAGCTGTTTCATGTAACTACCCGAACCTGAGGAAATTAGTCTCATAGGTAAGAAAATGCTGGCCAAAGTTAACACATCAGCTTCGAAAGTATAGCAGAATTGCATTCCCCCAATATCACATCCACACAAATATCAGACCAGAATGGAGAAGTTACAATTTCTACGAACTGTAATACATATCATCTCTCATGCTGTTACATGGCAGGAAGCACTCTGTGCATGACTAACGAGCTCATTCCCTCCATAATAACCAGGCTCAGAATAATTCTATTTGTCAATTCTTTTAAATCTATGGCTTTGAAATATCACTAAGAAAGTATCAGTTTCCTCCTCCCATCCTGGGTACAGAATAAGGTTTGATTTCCACCTCCTGGATAAAAACATAACACATTGACTTATTTGATTCTAAATATTCAAGAAGTGTTCACATAAAAGCAGAGGTTTGGAATTTCTCTCCTGTTTTCTGAAATATACAAGTAGCTTTCTTCAGCTTTAAGTGTCATTGAGCAGAATTAATAACGTAATACATTTAAAGCACTCAGGAAGTGCCTAGTCTGGACAAGACCAAGAAATAGAAACATGCACTGAGGACTAACAGACTAGCATACCTCAGATATTGTTTACATCTCTGGATAGCATCTATTTAGAACAGATACTAAATGATACATACAGATAAATCCCTTGCGACCCACATCCTCCTCCTACAATCCTTTCCACAAACTTATTTCTAGAGTTGGCCTTATCAACTTAACAGTATTAATATTTGTGGCTTGATAATTATTTGTTGAAAGAGGAAGTCAATATTGTCTAGCTCATTAGAGAATGTGTGATTAAAACCCTAGCCTCTGCATCCTAGAGGTTATTACTACCTTCTTCAATCAGATGGGCCCATCAAAACTGCCCTGGAGATTACCAGTGAGGAAAAGTTCCTGACCAAATTAATCCTTCATTTGAGAGTGTCTGCTGTAGAGACAAGCAAGATTGGACCCGTTATGGACAGTTGTGCTGTTTGACCTGCACCCATTGCCTACCCATGCAATATTTCTAACAAAAGCTATGAAATGGGGAGCTAAGCAAGCCTTTTATATGATCATCTTCCAGAATGACAACTTATGTATATATCAGTAGATGTTTCCGTGTTTGATATCAGAAGCACAGCCATTATATCAATAGTGATGGTTAAAATGTCTTTGCATTTAACTTAATAGTGTCTTTTCTACTACCCCCATGGTACTAGCCTTGGTATACACCAGATCTGACAATGGCACCCAGAACGCAGAAAGTCTGATGCATACCAGACATCATTATTGTTAATACAGTTGTAGTTATATATAATTTTTTAAAATCTGATAGTTTAAAATTTTCAAAGTTATGGTATTCATTATTGTTTTTAACCATTTATGAAAACAAAAGCCAAACAAATATTACTCTTACCATCTTTTTTGTTCTGTGTATGAAGAAGAGTGCTTGCCTGCATTTATATGTCACCATGTATATGCAGTAAATCCCCCGAGGCCAGAAGAAGGTTCACATTATCCATAAACTGGAGTTCGAAGTGGTTCTGAGCCAACTTGTACATGCTCAGAACCAAACTCACGTCCTCTGTAGGACCAACAAGTTTTCTTAACCACTAAGGCATATCTCCAGACTCTCCACATCTTTTAATATAAAAATTCTGGTTAGGACCCAGATGTTTCCTAGGAAGTGTGGTGGCAAAGTTTTATTTTCACCTATGTACATTTCCCTTCTACCCTGTGTAGTCACAAACACAGGGTCCATATTCATTCAAGGTATATTCCAGTAATGATTTTACACATATACCATTCCACTCCTAATAAACTGCTCCTAAGAAAGTTGGATTAGAATACAAAACAGGTACAGTATCCTTTCCTTCATTGCTTGGTGGCTCAGAAAACTCAAAGCATAAACGCCTTCTCTATAAATAACAGCAAATACGTGCCATATGGCTTAACAGTTGTGGTAGAGCTGCATATCACATCATTAGCCCTTGTGTTAAGCACACTGATTAACAAGGGAGCAGTGCTGCCTACACGTTGGAATTTGAGTCGCAAGTGTCAGCGATGCAGCCACAAGTTGTAGCAACACCAGTAGTCAAACAAGCCAAAAATTGCTCCCCCCAATAGTTTAATGTCTGTCCATGCAAAGTCTATCAACAGTATTGTTCCCAGCTTCAGCTAAAACTCCTAAAGTTCTGCCAACATTGTCATCTATTCAACTATTGTTCATTTACCTCCGGGGAGGATGAGCCCTCTCAGAAGGAGGGTAACAGCTGTGCCGATTCCTCTCTAGAATGACATTAACTTTCTTTCGTTATATTTAGCTAACATCTTAAATAAAATCACCTTTACTGAAGAAAAAGAAATAAACCCAAGAGATTAAGGTTCAGCCATATGAAAAGAGACAGCTGGCACAGTGGGAAGCAAAGATCTGTTTTAATAGCAGCAGCCTTCATGTGGACAGCATGGTTGGGAGTGGGGTACGTGCCTGGAGCTGTTTAACCATTGATGAACTCAATCCATCCATCCCAGGGAATCTAAGGCTTGCAGTGTAAGGCACACACACACATTTCACGTGTAAGAAAGCAAAGCATTTATACTTTGAGAGACTTGGGCAGAGCTGGAGTCTAAATGAAGTAAGTGCCAAAGTTCCTGTACAGCAGAACATTGAATAATGGACACCTTTATTAGATGAAGAAATAATTCACATAGGAATTCCACATGCATATACATGTAGGAAAGTACTGTTTACAGAAAAATTTATATATGATTCTTCATGGTGCTTAATTTTTCTGAACGTCAAAACACCTGCTGTAAAGAATATTTTGTGCATGATTTACTTGAAAGGGAACAAAACTGAGCATACAAAAAACCAACTATGTATGCCTTAATACATGCATACCAACAGGTAAGGCTAGGGAAAGAGTTATATGATTTTATAAAAATGTTATCCTATATAAATATATATGACTAGATGCCTGTGCACACAATCACATGTCTCTATGTACACACACACACACACACACACACACACACACACATACACAATTACTTTAAAACATTAGGTCAGAAAGATATAAAGAGAAACATTAATGGTTATCTTGCCATAGCACTTTCGTGTGTTTCAAGTGTTCTGCATAGAAGCTATGCTCTCATTAAAATCACAGGCAAAAATGTTTACATTCAATCTATGCTATATGCAGACTAGCATAATGATTCCTAATCAGTAAAATCTTTTATTCTGAAATCCATGTCTGAGCCCACAGACACCCCATTTTACCATGAACAGTGAGAAGAAGCTTCACCCTCATTATTATGCTGTTTCCATTCTCGGTCTTCTCAAGGTGTTCCCAGAAATGATACAATCTCCCCAGGGGGAGAAGTCATTTAACTGAACTGGCAAAGAACTGACGTGTTCTGCCCTGGGATTGTACACAGTTCAAACTGGTCTGGCGCTTGAAGGAACTTCTATTTGCAGGAACTGTGCCTGGATCATTATCGGAAAGCAGTTTATTGTACACTCCCTTACAGAAGTAAGTCTGAAATCCCAACGCATGCCCATAGTTTCTTTCTTTCTGACTTAAAATAACTGAATTGGATGGAAAGCATGATGCGCATTTCCAGAATCCTTTCTCTCCCTTACGACAATTTTATTTTCCTCCAGGACCACCATGAGTTAGTGATGACCTTCCTTTGCTCACAAATGAGGTCTCCACTTGCTTCGTGGGCTTCAGTAGTCTTTCTCCAGCCTGCCTTTCCACACTTGTCTACTCTACCCACATGAGAGCCCGATGTTGATTTCTCACAACTCACGCCCTGGTCTCGTTCTGTCCTATACCATCTCCCTTGCTTGGCTTATTGGAATTTCATCAGGCAACATGTCCTTCTTCCTCCACATGTCAACACTCTTTGCTGCCTCCTCAGTGGTGCTTATTATGTCCCCAAGGAGACACTTCTTTCTTCTTAACCTCCAGCATGTGTGTTGGTTCTTTGCTTAAAACACTGATTTCTCTACTTTGTATAGTGGAGAATAAACAAGTATCAGAACACACAACTTTTCTCAACCTGTTATTATTATTATTATTATTATTAATTATTAATTATTAATTATTATTATATATTTTCTTTATTTATCTTTCAAATGTTATCCCCTTTCCTGGTTTCCCCTCTGAAGACTCCCTCCCCCTACCCTCTATCCCCTCCTCCTGCTTACCAACCCACCCACTCCTGCTTCTTGGCCCTGCATTCCTCTACAATGGGGCACAGAGCCTTCACAGGACCAAGGGCCTCTCTAGCTGTTTTATCCTTAAATTTTCTTGACACGAATCTGACAGAGAGTAGACAGAATAAACCAGCATCTGTACAAGTCAATATAGCAAGTGCTTCCAGATGCATTGTCTCATCCGGTCCTCACAACGTTCTATGACAGATGTTCTATCCTTCCCATCTAGTAGAGGAAGAGATCAGGGTCAAGTTGCTGGGCTGGGCAACATACTTGTCAATGGTATCTCTCTCAAATAGATCTACTGACATTTTACTCCAAGCTGTCTACTTGTTTATGCTCTGGGTCTGTCTAGCCACCTCAATTAACCTGCTTCTCAGAGAAGCTGGCCCTGTCTGGCTCACACAACATCTTCCTTCACTAATGAGTCCCCAGAAGGAAAGCTATAGAATACTCTTTCTCCCTCCTTCACAGTCAAGCCAATACAGAAGCTGTAAGTCCCTAAAGCCCATACCTATTATCATGGCTGTGAAGTTTACCTGTCTGGGCCTGTCATGCTAAGTCACATTGCCTCCTCTCCTACTTTCAAGTCCCTTCACACCTGCCAGAGAGACCCAAATGGAACCTTCTGAAACTGCTTCAAGCAAGGCTGGTTAAGAACTCTAAGAAAGCAGGACTGCTCTGAGAAGTTATCCCCATGATTCCAGTATACCCCATCATTCTGCTGATCTAGAAATTTCTAGGACTGCACTTTCCCTTCAGGCTGAGGATATATGTCAGTCATCCAAAAAACACTTTTTTATCCATATTATCTATAATATGGACTAATCTCGGCTCTGAAGATTAAATAATATCTTCTCAGAAAGCTCCTATGTTTGCACATAACCAAGTTCTCTAGAGGTATAGCTCATCCAGATACTGTAAAGGAATGTAAAATTAGATCCATTGTAAAAGGCAGAAATCTATTTCTCACAGTTCTTCTCATCTAAGTGATAGCTGACTTAGTATCTGGCAACACATGTAGCATGAGTCCTGATGCCCTGTGGGTACTCATTTGCAGATGCTCAAGCATAAGACGATGCTATATTTACATATAGCCTATGCAATCTTCCCCTTACATTTTAAATTGACTCTGGGTTGCTTACAATCCCTTAACAGAATGGAATTTTGTGTGGTTATTAGACTGTTGTTTAAGGGGGTCTATATGTGTCTCTAACACTTCCTGTCCACAGTTGGCTGAATGCAACGATACAGAATTTATGAACACAGAAAGACTCTGTGTGTGGCTGTGTGTGTGTGTAGTTGTGTTTGTGTGTATGTGGTTGTGTTTGTGT
>NC_034591.1:125201939-125244246 GCF_900095145.1 Mus pahari | reverse complement strand
GGGGTATAGGGAACTTTCGGGATAGCATTAGAAATGTAAATAAAGAACATAATAATAAATAAAAAAATTTAAAAAAAAAAAAAGAATACTGCTGACGTAAGTGTACTTAACAAACAACTTGCCTGTATTTCAAGAGGCTGCTGGATGTCCCTGAGATACAAGAACCCAACTACGCAGTCTAAGATAAATGTACAGTCACACCCTTGGGACAAGTCTATAAAAGGTCCATAACTCACTCGGAATTCTGGAAATCTGTTGCCAGTATAAGTGATCTGAAGAGGCAATGTGAGCTGTTTATCAGAAAGCCGAGAACCTGCCTAAGACTTAGGTGGATCCCTGGCTCTGAGAACTCTGTCCCTTGGAACTGCAATCCCCAGCTGCGACTACTCTATGCCAAGGAACGTCAATTCACTTGCAAATCATCTGGATTCTCAGCCATCTTCTTTAGCTAGCATAAATCTTGCCTCATGTCATACTGTCATTAGAAATCCTAGCCTCTTCGGCCACAGTCCTGGCCAATCTTATTGGGTTCTCTTAAACACACAGTAATGGAACAAGACAATATATATATTCTCACCGAACACTCCCTGCTCCAGAATAGTTTTACTGTTATCATCTCTGATACTGTTTCATTCCTCCATGTGACCATTACATAATGGGCAATGCAATCTCCTTTTAAATTAGGCATGTTCCTATAGTAATTTATTCCAGAAAACAATCCAAGCTGGGAATAAATGCAGGCTCAAGCCTGTGTTCCCACCACTCAGGAGGCTGAGGTAAGACAACTACGGCAAGTTCGAGGCCAATCTAGGCTACACAGTGAGTTTACCTTAAGCTTAAGCTACACAGCAAGACTGTGCATCAAAACACACAAATAATAATAGTAAAAAGGATAATAATGTATATTACAGCCTCTTTTAAATAGTATTCAGTAATTCTTTCAAATATTTGATTCAAATGCATTTCTTAAAAGAAAACACAGAAGATCCATAAATAATGCTAAGAAAGCAGGGACTTAGGGACTTTGCAGCTGTCTCCCATTATAATAAGAATGTAACAAAATAGCAGACAATTTACCTAAACTGATTAATTAACCACAGAGTCCTGAATACAAATCCCTAAGTACAAGAAGGAAAATAAAGCAAGTAATTATGATTTTCTCAATAAAATAAATAAGCAAACTTTCCATAAATGTGTCAATATGGTTTGTGGATACATTCTACTCCTTAATAAATCGGCAGTGCTCAAGTATTTTATAAAATTGGAAATTCGGAAACTTATGACTTGTTTTATTATAAACTAACAAATCAGAAAGAGAATTATCCTTGAGGCTGGATAGATGGCTCAGTGGTTAAGAGTACTAACTATTCTAACAGAAGACCCAGGCTTTATTCTCAGCACCAATTTCAGGCGGCTAATATCTGCCTCTAATTCCAGTTCCAAAGAATCTGACATTGGCACAGTCTGGATCTCAGAAACCCAGCTTAACCTTAGAGATCCTGCTCTAAATCCTCACTGCAGAGAATGGGAGATGAGAATGGCAAACAAGCTGAGCAATTGAGAAACCAGACTGTTTTTATATTTTCATAGCTCCTAGGATTTGACCTTACTGTGGAGACGAAGGAATGAATAAAGGACAGACAAAGCTGGGATTGCGTGGACTGTGCTCTCTGCTTTCAATGTGACTTTCAATGAACAGAAGCCCTTGGTGCCAAAGTAAACACTGATTTACATTATCATCCTGGAAGTGAGAACATAGCAAAAGCAAAGGTAAAAAGGACTCCCTGCAAAGGGATGTATGTACATGTGATCTTAAGGTAGTTTCACGATAGTGGATACCATGAGCATAATGCAACGAGGATGGTGCTAAAGATAAAGCACCTCCAAAGGGAAGTTTGGTTAGACTGAACTATGAGGAAAGAGAAGTCATCCATTCAAATATCCAGTGGATAAACATATTCAAGAATCTCAGGGTAAAAATCAGTTTAGTATTTCTGAAACCAGAAGGAAGAATTACATTTTAATTACAGTTCATATGTAAGAGGTAGTAAAGGGGAGTGAGGTCAGAGAAGAAGAAAATCCAGGTGAAGATCCTTTAGGGTCTTGCAGGCAACAGGAAAGAGCTGGGATTCAGGTCCAAAGGCGCAAAATGAAAATCCAATTGGAGGATACTTAGAAGGCAGGAGTTCGTTCCATGGCTAAATTCGCTTAGACATGAGCCCCCTGGCTGCTGCAAGAACAGCAAACTTCAAGAACAAGAGTAGGAGCAGGGAAATTCTGTTTGGAGAATATTACACTTGTACAATGTTGCTGGCAAGAGCCCAGGTATGAGCAAAGGCTCTGTGGAGTAGTCAGTCAGATTCTAGACACAGGACAGGCAAGCCAAGCTGGGAGAGGGATGGATTCCTTTAGTTCTGTCTGTCACCCAATGAGAAATCATGTAGCTATTGACAGAGTGGTGATCCTGTTCTTAAGGATACAGTCCGTGGAGCTGATGGCTCAGTACACACTAACCAACTTAATCAACTCTCTTGACACGGTTCCTTTTGTACTGTGAAACTACAATTATCAATAGCACTGATAAACCACTTTTGTTGACTGGGCATTTGCGCTGCTATAGGTAATCTGATCGGGGGTTCTTATGTGTCACCTCAATGAATTCTAACATAAGAGTGGGATTATATCACTTTAACAGACAAGGGAATGAAGTGAAGAGATGAGGGCCAAAGAGAGGTAAGGAAAAAACTAGGATATACATAAGATCTACCCCAGGTCCCAAGCTTATAAGGAGATGCTTACCAAGAAGAGTCAGTTTCTTCTTATGGTACCCAACTATGCATCACATCCTAACAACACATCATGCCCATACTTCTCTTTGCCCTTTGAACAAACAACCTTTCTCCAAGCAAGTTACTCCCAATCCTCTCCTCCCTGTTCCTCTCCTTCCCAGAAATCTCTTTGGTTTAACATTTCCCTTTAAAATGTGGTGCCAGTGCAAGCACATAAACAAACCTATACGTGGCCCCATCATCACGTAGCTTTCTAAGCTCATTCTTTTGCATCATAAATCCCCAGTAATCACTTAGTTGCACTAATCTTTGTTTCTACCTGTGTATAATACTCCCCACTGAAAAACAACACAGAGTTCTAGACCAATAAATGAACAATGGAATTCATTATTTTGTGTTCAAGTCTCAACTATGCTTTTCTTCAGCATTATGACTTTGAGGAAGTCATTTAACCTATCAGCATGTCCTTACTCCCATTGGCCAAGGAAGAAATACTACCTACTTTGCAGAGTTGCTATGCTGATTTGACGAGATAACCTAAGCCCAGGACTTGGCATCACCAACATAAGAGGAGCTGATGGAAGAGAGGAAACAGAAAAGAGGGAAGAGAGGAGACTGTGAAGGAATGTGGTGATGTGAATGAGAATGCCCTTCATAGAAACATATTTGTAAAGCTTGGCTCCCAGTTAGTGGGACTATTTGGGAAGGATAAAGAGGTGTGGCCATGTTGGAGGAAGTATGTCACAGGAGATGGGATTTGAAGTCTCAGAAGCCCATGCCAGACACCTCCCTCTCTGCCTGCTGCTTGTAGATCAGGAGGTAGGATGTAAAGCTCTCAATTATTGTTCCATTAGCATGCCTGTGTGCCTCTTGTCATGAAGATCATGAACTAAGCCTTTAAAATGGCACGCCAGCCCCCAATAAAAATGATTTCTTTTATGAGACTTGCCATTGTCATGGTGTCTGTTTCTTCATAGCAACAGAATAGTAACTAAGACAGTGAATATGCTTTATATATAATATATACTTGTATAAAAATGTTCTTATATAAAATAATATCCTCTACAATGAATGCATGCAAGAGAATATTTTAGATCATTGAGATTTAGAGTGGGAAGTTTATTTACATTGAAATTTTCCACTAAAATAAAAAAAAATCAAAGTAAAAAACAGTAAATGTTAGAAAATTTTTAGTGTTCTGAGAAAAAAAATCACACTACTGTGACTGAAAATTACAAGTCTGTACATGGTGTTATTTCATAAACACAAAAGATTCCCCTAACTCCAATGACCAGAACATAAACCTGAAGTTACCAACTACATACGGTAGTGAGTTCTAAGGGAAAGGCTGTGACATTTCTCTACCTTGGACTACTCTACCACATAAAGTCTCCTTCAGCCTCTCTGAAATGTCCTCCCTAGCTTCATGAGCAGTCTGAAAAAGATATGAAGTAACACGTAACCCATACTCATCATGTCATCTGCACTGAATGTCCAGAACATAGACAGAAATCCTTTCTTGTATTACGAAGAAGGTATGTCATAATTTTCAACTGTCTTGGGCATGGTTCTCGAGCCCTAGAGACAGCATTGAATAAATCCCCCATTATTATGATGCTTCCAATCTGGTGGAAGAAGACTGATAATAAACAAGTATGTTAGGTAGCAATAAATGTTATAGAGAAATGTAAACCTAGAAAAATGAGAGAACTGGGGATTCTGGCTTTTAAAGAATACCTGGGGACGAAAGCTCTGCCTACTGGGAACTGACTCTTGGCTCAAGTGGTGCCCCTTCCTGTTTTTTTTTTTTTAAGCCAAAGGTAGCGAAATAAATCACTCCATCCTTTCGCCTTGGTTTAGTCTGAGTTGTTTTTTGGTTTTTTTGTTTTTTGTTTTTTAACAAATAAGTTCATTCTAGTACAGCTTGTTAAGCAGTAAGAAGATAATTTCCATGTGGCAATGCTCTAATGAATAAAACATTGCCAAGGAGCACAAGCAGAACCTGATGCACTGTATGTTAGATAGAGAGCATTGAAAATGCAAGTTAGTGCCACTGCCACAGGAAGCAAAGATCATGCATGTCCAGAGGTACTGGAGAAGAGAAAGATATTTCCATAATCGAATAGCACACCCTTGATTTGCTTGTCTGTTTGAGAAGTAACCATGCTTCTTTTTCCCACGTAAACTCCCCCCCACACACAAAAATAATTGAGATGAAAAAGTAAACTCCGTAGGAACATTCCAAATTAGAAACCTTTTCAGATCGAGGCTGCTTGACTTCTAGTGATGAGTTATAGTCAAAATGCAGATGCATTCAAAATATCTAATGTTACTGTCTGGTGCTGATACATATGGAATAAGAATAAGTTTCTTGTTGAAACTCCAGTTCCATCCTTAGTGTAATCTCAGAATGCATGTAAATATGTTCCAAAATCAGAACAAATTCCCAGGCTGGGAACATTTCATGTCCTAAGCAGTTTGGATAAACATCAAGTAGAGATTGTAGCTATAGAATCACACCAGCACCTAAGTTTCAGATTGTCTATTAGAGACACCCAACCTGCATATAAAATAACAGAAAGACATACTACAATCCACAATTTAAATAAACTCATGGGCGTTTACTAGAGATGACAACTTACAAAAATATTCATAGACAAATGGGATGTGTAAAATAAAAGAAGTGTGCAGTAGAAGGGGAGGAAGAAGGAAGACAAGAATACAAGAAGGTAACCTGGAAGTCATACTCTAATTGCACACTGCAAAAAGAACAAGGGGGAAATGAATATCAAAACAGAGGCATTTCAAACACAGTCTAGCATTCTACTGGAAGTTGGTGGTGCATGCCTTTATTGTCAGCATTTAGAAGGCAAAGGCAGGCAAATCACTGAGGGTTTGAGGCCAGCTTGGTCTACAGAGTGAGTTACAGGACAGCCAAAGCTACTTACAGAGAAACCCCGCCTCAAATAAATACACACACACAGAGCAGCTGAGAGGACTGGGGAAGTCAATCAATAAAACTCTTGCTATGTTAGCAGGAAGACCTGAGTTCAAGTCCCAGAATCCACTTAAATGGAAGGCATTGCAGCATAAGATCCTAATCCAAACGTGTGGGGTCAGAGACAGGTGGAGCACTAGAGTTAAACTTGACAGACATTCAACCCTAAGTGATGATCTCTGCTACCAATAAGAGACTCTTTCTCAAAAGTCACTTCAAATTGAATATCTCTTGAGGAATGATACTCAAAGTTGACGTCAGGCCTCCATATGCTCATGCACACATGTAAATATACAATACCATACAAACCACAAACTTCACAAACACAAAGACACACACATGCATGCCCATAAACATACACATACTTTCATACACACACCAAGTAAAGAGAGCCAGAAATCGAATTGTAAGTGTCAAGGGCATAAAATAGAATTGGCCAATGCCTGGATCAGTTCAAAGAGGTGGTGCAGGTCTTAACTCAGAGAACTCAGCTTTCCTCCTTCCTTCCTGCCATGTATCAAAAGACAAGATTGATCAGCTGTGCATTTAAAATTAATCATGTAAATATCCCCCTATTAATTTTGCTCCTCATTGTCATTCAGGCATCCCTGTCCAATTTTTAAAACATAATTTGTGGCCTAAGATATGTTCTTACTCTGCCCCCTCTAGATTCACACCTGAAAGCACGGAGCTGAATTTATGACTAGTGAAAGGCAACAGATTAATAGCACCATAAATTAATCTATTCATCCATATACTAAGAGGAGAAAATCTAAAAAGAGGCAGTTCAATCTAACATCTTCTATTATTATGCTTTAAAAGTGAAGTCGGGAAAAATGAGATAAAAATTTATGATCCAAGACCAAAGAGCAAGTGGCAGGCCATGGCTTCGCTGCTTGGCTTCCAGGTCTCTCAGAGTGACACTTTCAGGTAAAAAGTTCCTTCTTTAAAATAATCAGGTGTCTGTATATTGGATCAAATATAAATGCTTTATAGTTTTACTGATACATAAGGAAGACATATTAAAATATGATTTATTCTAGATGCCACTCAACACATAATAAGATGACGGTGGTGATAGTAAATAAATAAGAAGAGACCTTCAGGTTCTTAAAATGCTTATTTTCTCTTTTGTTCCTAAAAAATAAAAGAAGGGCTGCCGTTAGTAATATTTCATTGCCTATAGCTGAGATCAGAGCCATTAAATATAAAGTGCTAACTGCCACCCTCCTTCTCCCTCAGTAATCAGACACTGAGAGTCTACGAGCATTCCTCCAGACAGTGTCCTCAGCCATTTGTGCCACACTGCCCACTGGGAGCTAGCAGCCAGTATCCTAGGGGTAGCAGATCCCTCCCACTTGCCAAATGGTCCACCTTCTCTCTTTCTAAATCCATCTTGCTTTCTGTCATGAGAGCTGTATTCATAAAACCCATAAAACGGTAGCATAGATTCACGTTAACAGTGCCATTGTTTTTTTTTTGTTTTGTTTTGTTTTGTTTTGTTTTAGCATGTCAAAGGTTAATACAAACTTTTCAGCCTAGCCTGTCTAACTGGTCTTTTAGATTCATTTTATCTGCTTTCTGGGATGCATCTCAAATCCTTTTCTGTTATACACCCTTGTTAGCTACCCCACCCATCCCCAGACATTCAGAACCTTGGGACAGAATGTCGATTTTGCACATTCTGTTTCATTACTCTCGTCTATGTGGTTTGTCATCCTGCAAAGAAGGCATCAAATAAACGTTTTATCCCTGTGAAGCCCTTCCTTTAGGGGACATCTGATAGTACCCACCCCCTTCCATTCAAGACACACCTTACTCCTACCTCCACCACATGGAGCTCAAGAGGGGATACCCAAAACCACGTGACTGGAAACTGACCAGTGATAATGGCAATGTCACAGGACACAGTCTGGCTCAAAAATGGGCTGGTGCCAAAAGCTAGGTCAGAAAACGTTTTCTCCCCTTGAGTCCTCCAAGCCAATAAGAAGGTGGCAAAAAAAAAATCAATATCTGATATAAGATAGTACAGAAGCAGTGGTAGACTATTTATGCCGGGGAGACTTGTGCAGGAAAATTTAGCCTCAGCCTAGGATGAAGACATAGGAAGAAATAATGAAGATAGACACATGAAAGGTATTTCTAATGGACAGCATTGAGCCCCTGGATTCCTTTATTTTTAAATTGGCATAAAGTTGCTGTTCTGGGCGAAAGAAAATGATCCAGCAGAAGCATGCTCTGAGAGTAATGGATCACTGTATCTCTTGTGGCTCCATAGATCTCTGCTTACATCCCCTAGAGTGGCAATTATGCTGCTCCATCATAAGTTATTTGCTTGCACAGAGCAGTCACGTGAGCAGTGGCTGAATCTTACTCATCTTTGGTTCTTTAGAGTCTTCGGGGGTATCTGTTGAATACATAGGGGCCCAAGAAGGCAATCTTATCCTATATTTCTAATTCCAACAGCTTCTTATGTCGGCAACACTCAAAAGCCAGTGAACCCTGTTTGTCCCCATTCTCAACTGTTTCAGAACTTCCAGTGAGTCAGGAGGTGGTAATAGTTTAAGACACACTTGTCTCTCAGATCATGAACTACCTGTTCCAGGGGAGTGAGCCATCACATCAAAACTTCCCCAAGACTTACATATTTAGAAACACAATGTTAGGTTTTTTATTTTATGGGTAGAAACTACTGAAGAATGTAATGTTTTTACATATTAACTGTCACAACTAAAACTCAATCCAGTGGTTTGGGCCAGTAGGGTCATACATAAAGAAAAATAGGTAAATACCAACATTTTAAAAGTTATCTCATAATAATATAGAGAATATTGGAAAAATCCTCTTCTTCACTAAGTTCTCCACTTTCAAATTGTACATATAAGCATGATTTTATAACAGAAAAAATATCCTTTTCACTTTAGAAGATATGACTCTCCACATCTATATCTATTTTTTTTGGTGTGGTTTTTCTTGAATTCTTTTTCCTCCTGTTCATTTTGTCCCGCTCCAATGTGGTTGCTTTTGTTTTATCATAGTATATTGATTATACTACATTGCATTTCCTTAGATGTCTATTTTTTTTTGAATGAGGGACAGAAGTGGGTTGTGTAAAGATGGGAAGTGATGTGGGGAGGGGCTTGTAGGAGTAATGGGAGGAGAAGCTATAACCAGAACATGTTACATTGAAAAACCTATAATTAAAAAGTATATAAGTGCCATTATTCAAAACATGTCTCCTGTGTCATTCAACAAAAGAAAATAGATTTTGAAATGATAAGGGTCCCAACCTTGACTCCTGAGCCTTACTTATCCATGCTTCTCTAAACCTTGACATCAGGAGCAGAAATAGAAATTACTACACATCTCGGCAGCTCCCTTGATGACTTTGTAGATGTAACCCCTGACTTCTTACTTAAAGCATTCCCTCTAGTGCCTAAAGCAACCATGTCACTAACTGTATATGTTAGAGAAGAATATTCACATCATACAGTTTAGGAAAAAACTAAATGTGCATCATAATACTGCCATATGGCAGTCAAAATGAATCATCTTTGCAAGTAAAATTTCATACAGTCACCCGTGGCCTCTGTCTTCAAGTTTCAGCTAAAAATAAATACAGGAAAAGCCAGTCTCTCCCTTAGCTGACACTCTACAGAAGGTATCTCCAGATTCTGAAGGTAACCAAGGAACAGAAGAAATTTCTGACAGGTGTGAACAGTGCACACCTATTGTGCATACCAGTGCATCACCTATTGTGTAGTCTAAGAAAACACTACAAACAGAAATGGTTGCCAAAATGACTGACCATGACCTCAACTCCTAGAGCGCTAGAACCATGCAGGCTTTACTGAGTTTCCATCTAAGCTTCCATACCTGCCAATCTCAGGACAAGCCTAGAAAAGTTTTCCAAAACTCCTCCTCACATCACCTCTATACCCATCATGGATCTCTTTATATCAGTCCATTGGCTCGTCTTACACTAATTCTTCCACTATAATGAATGCCAAGGTTACAGTGTGATCTCACTGAATATGGCATTGGGAAGAATTGTTCAATACTTATTCCTAGACAGACACTGAACACGTAAATGATTCTGAGAGTTTGTATTATTGGCAAAGATAGAAAAATAATTAGGACTAGGCAGTTCTGAGGATCATCTTTGCCTTAATGTACTATAAAATATTATAATATAATCATATACTGCTTATAATGTTATAAAATCTATAATTATTGAATAAATATTTGTGTTTATAGTTATACTATTTTAATAATACAACTATGTGTGCCCTTATATAACTTAACTTTTAATAATTTCTGTTTAATATCCTATTCATAAAATCTCTTCAAATTGAACATCTGCTACTTATAAGTTCTTATGAATCAGCTCAGCACAACACTGTACCAGGCCCTGGGAAACAGTCTAAGAATACCTGAATATAGTGTAGTCTCTGCCCACCAAAGGCTTCAATCCTGATACGAGAGAGAGAGAGAGAGAGAGAGAGAGAGAGAGAGAGAGAGAGAAATTACAGCAAAGAAGAAAGTGCTAAGTGAAAGTCTCTTCAAAACACACAGAGTACAGACAGGCCTGAGAGGAGAGTCAAGGGAGAAATTCAGAAAATGTTTTGTAGAAAATGCATCGTTTGATCTGAGTCCCAAAATACACAGATGCAGGCAGGGAAAAGCATACAAAGGTGGGGAGACATGCGCATCCTGGTCCCCAAAGAAGCAACAAGGATCAGAGTTAAATATATGAAACAGCCAGATGTTCTCTAGGGATTACAGTATATTTGAGTCATGAAAATCCAAGTGAAGGAGAAACAAGAAAAAAAAATGCTGAAGTTTTTTCCTCTCAAGAAAATATTATTTATATAAAACTGAGCTTCTTTTAAAAGTTATTTGGGATGGCACTAGAAAGGTGGATCAGCTGTTAAGAGCATAAGGTGCTCTTACAAAATACTCAGTTTTGATTCCTAGCATCCACACGGGGGCTTACAATCATTTGTAACCCATTCATTTTTAGGGTATCTTGTGTTTTCTTCTGGACTACATGGTACCAGGCATGTATGCAGTACACATAATACATGCAGGCAAAATACTCATCCTCACAAAACAATTTTTTATAAAAAAAAAATTTATTAGATATTTTCTTTATTTACATTTCAAATGCTATCCCGAAAGTTTCCTATACCCTCCCCCCGCCCTGCACCCCTACCCATCCACTCCCTCTTCTTGGCCCTGGCCTTCCCCTGTACTGGGGCATATAAAGTTTGCAAGACCAAGGGGCCTCTCTTCCCAACGATGGCCAACTAGACCATCTTCTGCTACATATGCAGCTAGAGACACAAGCTCTGGGGGTACTTGTTAGTTCATATTGTTGTTCCACCTATAGGGTTGCAGACCCCCTCAGCTCCTTGGATATTTTCTCTAGCTCCTCCATTGGGGGCCCTGTGTTCCATCCATGCCGGTAGGATTTGCTGAAGGAGGCAGAGGCAGAGGATCACGAGTTCGAGGCCAGCCTGGGCAAAACAATTATTACTTTAAAATTTATTTTGAACTGCACATGTTTGTACATATCTCTACATTTTAAAACCATGTCTCGGAAAAGAGTTAACTAATGTACAAAAGATGTATAAATTTAATATTTATTATATTGAGTTTGGATATGAGAGCACATCAATGATACCATCAGCACAAGTAAAGAACACACATATACATCTTCACTTTCAAAATGTCTTCACGTTATATTACGTGTAGGTTGCTATTACTGTATATTTGTTTCAGCAGGAACTTTTTGTATGTATGTGTAGTGTTGTGTGTTTATTGTAGGCACATGTTCATGCAATATGTTCACTTGTGCCTGCAGGTGCACGTGTGCACACATGAAGTGGAGGCCACAGGTTGGCATCAGGTGTCACCCTCAACCACTACCCATCTTGTTTTATAAACCTGAAGAATCACTGGTTCAACAATGCTACCTGGCCATCAGGCCCCAGGGATCTGGGAATCTACTTGTCTCCTTCTCCCGATGCAATACAATGTTCCAGCTTCTCATGCGGATGTCAGACATCTAAACTCCCATCCTCACATTTTTCAAACAAGTACTTTATCTACTGATTCATCTATCTCCTCAGCCCCAATGTCTTTTGACACAGTAACCCCTTCGCATCCAATCCAAACTACTATATTGATAACTGTAGTAGCTCAGTGACACAAATATTCAATGGCCCCTTTGTCTTTCTCCATTTCCTGGTAGCTACCATTCTGTCTGTTTCTGTACGTTTGATCATTTTGTCTTCCTCTTATACTTAGAATTGTATAGTTTATGTCCTTTGACTACTGCTTGTTTAAATGTCTTAATGTCTTCTAAATTTACCATGCACATTTCCTCATTTTTAAGGTTGTATAAAATAATATTGCATTGTATGTATATTTATACTGTCCTGGTTTGCTTTATTAGGCTGTAGTAAAGACCATGAGAAAAAGCAATTTGTGGAAGAAAGGATTTATTTGGCTTATATTTCCCAATTTCAGTCCCTAATTGACTGAAATCAAGCAGGGTAGGAACCTGGAAGCGGGAACTGAAATAGAGATCATGCATGCTTGCTCCTTGTGGGCTTTATCTGCAACAGCTTGCTCAATTTGTTTCCCTATACAACCCAGAGCCACCTGTGCAGGGATGTCACTGCCCACAGTAGGGTGGGCTCTCCCATATTAAACATTAATTAATAAAATGCCCCCCACAAACATGCCTACAGGACAATCTGCTGGATATCTTTCCGCAGTTGAAGTCCCCTCTTCCCAGATGACCCAGGCTTGAATCAAATTGAAAAGAAAACAATAACAAAAAACAAACAACTTACTATCACGTATAAGTTTCTCACCCATTCATCTGTCAATGAGCATTGGATCATACCATATCTTGGGTATTTTGTACAATGTTGTTTTGAGTGTGGCACCAATACATCTCAAAATACTTATTTAAATTATTTTGGATACATATCCAAGTGTGGAATTGCTAGCTCATATGGTAGTTCTATTTTAGAACTTAAAATATATGGTTCCTAAACAGACTATTATATTAAATCAAATAAGCATTTCAGTATTTGTGAGGTACTTAAAATTCCACTAGAGACAGAGAAAGTATCTTGGAATAAGCAAGAGATTTTCAAAATGAATTAGATACAACATTCATTTCGAATAGTTCACAGAAACTACACCATGAAATAGTAAGTGAAAAGCTATTTGCAAAGGACTAAATACTAACCCTAAATGCATGTGTTGTGATTCAAGCTTTCCATTCATTTAAGATGTAGTACTTGTATAATTTATTAGGTCATGAGTGTCAAATTGTCTTCATTCATGTCCTTATAAAAGAGATCCCATAAAGCTAGCTAGACTATTCTTCCATAGGAAGAAAATGGGAAGTAACAATCTATGCACCATGAAACGTGACCTTCTCAGATACCAGACCTGCCAGGATCTTGATCTCACAATTTTCAAACTCTAGATCTATATGAAGTAATTTCCCATTGTTGATTTGTTTTTTGTTTGTCTTGTTCTGTTTTGTTTTGAATATAGTTTTTTCTCATATCATCTACCCTGTTTATACCTCTCCTCCCTCTACTCCTCCCAGTTCATCCCCATCTTGCTTCCCACCCATATCTCCTCCCTTTCTGTCTCTCTTTAGAAAACAGACAGGCTTTTAAAAGATAATAATAAAATCAAATACAATGAAGTGAGACAAAACAAAAACTAATACAATATGATTGGACAAAACAAACAAACAGGAGGAAAAGAACCCAAGAGAGGGCACAGGAAGCAGAACCCAACTTCTCATATTCAGGAATCCTATGAAAACATTAAACTGGAAGCTGTAACATATGTGCAAAAGACATGCAGGGAAAAAAGGTGAAAAGAAGAGGATATATGTATATATTTTTAAGTAAAACAAAATAATTTGATAAAATGTCCTACAAAATGTCTGACACGGCATTGTGGGACAAGGGACCTTCAACGAAACCACTGAGTCATCTACTGCTGGTCATGCAGCCTACACTTAACAGTGGTTTTCCAAACCACCAACCAGAGTATACACGAGTCAGTCCATGACTCCCACTATGCATAAGCAGAGGACTGCCTCATCTGGCATCAGTGGGAGGGAAGGTACTTGGTCCTGTGGAGGCTTGATGCCCCAGAGAAGGGGGATACTAGAGGGGTAAGGCGTAAGTGGGTGGGTAGGTAGGGGAACACCCCCTTAGAAGCAAAGGGGAGGGGATGAGATGGAAGGGAGACCAGGAAGGGGTATAACATTTTAAATATAAACAAATAAAATTAGGTTTTCAAAGAAAAAAATTTTTTTCCAGTGAGACTCCCTTGGGGGGAAAAAAAATCAAATTCACATTTGCAAGTGGTATCAGCTTGGAGATTGCTTCTGGGTTAGGGATTATGGCATGTGTCCACATTTCTTTTCAGCTCTAGGACCCCATCTAGGGTGGACAGGGACAAGACTTGTGCATGCTACCTCAGTCTCTGCATGTACTTTGTGCATCAGTCCTGTTGATTTAGAGCCTTGCTTGCTCCATAACCCTCCATACTCTCTGGCTCTTACACTCCTTTTGCCTTCTCTTTTATAGGGTTCTCTAGTCCCTGAGGGGAAGAATTTGATGGAGACATCCCATTTAGGACTGAATGTTCCAAGGTCTCTCGCTCTGCATTATGTCAGTCTGTAAGTATCTGTATCTGTTCCCTTCTGCGGCAGAAGGAAGCTTTTCTGATGGCTGAGCAAGGCACTGATAGAAGAGTATAGCAGAAGGCCATTAGGAGTCATTTTATTGCTATGTGGTTGATTGTTTCTTGTTGTCTGTTTGTTTGTTTTTTAGAACAGCAGTATTTAGTTTTACCTTAGGTCCCAGGGCTATGTGGTCTTAGGTTCTTGGTGACACTAACAGTGTCAGGTACAGATTCCATCATGTAAAATGGGCCTTAAATCAAATAAGATCATGACTGGCTTCTCCCACAAGCTTTGTGTACCATTTCACTGGCATATATTTCACAGGTACCACTGTTGCTGAAAGGGTTTATGGCTGGCATGGTGTTTCTGTGTTTTCCTTTGGTGGCCTACAAAATACCTTCCTACAGCAAAGACACAAGAACATAGGGGGAAGGGTGTTATGTAAGCAATAGGCTCAACTTCTCCAATAAGTTGTATAGGTCTCCGGCAATGAGGCCTTGGTTTCAGTTTGTAGAGAGGAATTTATAGTCTTGGCTACAGCCTAGAAATGTGGTCTTTCTAGAGTGCCCCATATTTCTTGAATGCCTTGTGCCAGGATTTTTTTCATATTTCACTTTTTTTTTGAACAAGGTATCCATTTCTTCTAACATGTCTTAAATTCTGATATTCTTTCTTCCATACCTTCTATTCTGTTGGTGGGCCTGGCCTCTGACGTTCCTGCTTAACTTTTAAATTTTTCATCTCCAGGTTTCCCTCAGGTTGAGCTTTTTTTATTTATTCTATTTCCATTTTCAGGTCTTGAACTATTTTATTCATTTCCTTCTCCTGTTTCTATCTTCGTAGAGTTTTGCTGTTTTGTTTTGGTTTTGTTTGTTTGTTTACATATAGAACAGCAAACACCTTTATTACACTATGAATGAGGCTTATTTGCCTTTCCGAGCTTTGATCTTCCACAGATAGAACTCCAGCTCCTTGCCTTCGAGCACATAGCCGTCTGCTCTGCCACACTGGCCTGGTCTTGCAGCAACGTAGACGAAAGCTTGCCCTGCTGGAACGGCTCCTCCAGGAGACTGCTCCTTTTGGCATTCTTTTTCCTTTCGTCATATTTCTTTTGAATTTTCTTTGATCGTTTTTTGTTCAAAATCCCTTCCTTCTCAGGAGTCAGCTCGGCCCCCTTCTTGCGGCCCAGGGGAATTGCACAGTAGGACTCGAACCACTGTCTGTACAGTGTGCTTGCTGTCAATAAGCATAATGCCGTTCTTCACCAGGGTCCTGTTGTGGACAAGCTCATTATTGAATGCACTGTAGATAACATCAATAATTCTTGTTTTCCAAGTACAACACTCAGAGTCCCAGAAAAAAAGTTCCCCTCATTCAATCTCAGGGCACAATACTTTTATTGCCTCCTCGAAGTTGGACTGTGTGTAAGCAATGAGGTCCAGTGTTAGTGTTGGCAGCAGGCCATCCCAGCTCACACTTCTGCTTCTTGTGGTAGGGTTTTCTCTTACCCCCGGTCTTGCAGTGCTTGTGCCAGTTGTGCCGAGAGATGCCCATCACTCAGCACTGTCTGGAAAGAGGAAGTCCATAGATTTTTTTAAGGGTATATCTGTTTCCTCTTTAAGGATCCATGCCATAATTTCTGAGGCTGTTTTAAGGTCTTTGTCTTGTGCTTCAGCTATGTTGCAATACTTGGTAACTACTGTGGTTCAGATGCTGGGCTCTAAGGGAACTCTACTGTCCTGGATGTTGTTCGTTGTCTTTTTCTGCTAGTATGTAGGCATCTGGATTTGTGAAGATTGAATTCTAGGTGCTAATGTCTTGTCTTTGTTGAACGAGTGTTTTGTTCTTCAGTTCTGCTGTTGAATTGTCCGGCAGAAAATTCTCCTAGGATCCTGATAGGCAAGGCCACTAGGGATATGTTTCTAGGTAGTTAAAGCCAACACTCAGAAATGGGGATGGTCTAGGAAGAAAAGGATGAGGGTCCACAGGATGGAGAAAAGCATCTGCTTATTCCCCTTGGAATGGAGGTAGAAAATAAGGAGAGGCTGCCCCACATTGTCTCCTATGGACTCAAGAATTTGACTTGTTGGAATGGAGGGATAGGTGAAGAACTACAGTTTGCCTGAAGATCTACCTGCTTTTCTGGCCAGACTGACTTCTTGTTGCTTTGAAGTCCCTGGTCTGTAATTTGTTATTACAATAGCCTAACTGGACTAAGACACAGTTATATATTCATTCTTTTGTATCCAGAAATAAAATATGGAAGGGAGCACCTATGTGCTCTGTGATATACATCTTAGCTCTTACCTCAGGTGCTGGGATAATCTATGGTTTTACCTCACATCCAAGGAAGTATAGATCCAAGGAATGAATGGTCAAGTGGGGGCTATAAAGTCCCTGGACCCTTTTGTTTGGTCAAGATAACTCTTAAAAATGCTCTCCTGCAAGACTGGCTGTGAAAGTTGGAAATTAAACATTTTATAAAATTTTGTTTTCTTTTCTCATTCCCTGATATTGATCACAGCATCCTTTTATATTTAGCATCCCCCATGCTTACCTCTGCCAAGTATTCATGCCAAGGAATATAACTTGTAACACAAGCTAACATAAAAAGATGCAGTGCCTTCAAAAATAATCAATAAACATGTGTTTGATAAATATGTGTTGAGTTCTCACAATGTACAAGAAACAAACATTTCAGAAGTGAAGAAAAGAAGGTACTCAATGATAGGAGATGCCTCTGTTGATACAGTTTGGCAACCAAGGCTTGAGCTCAGATCTCCAGTCACTGAGTCCACTGTCAATAACCTCAGCCTTGCATCTAATGAGGAAGATGAGATAGGCAGGCCCCTGAAACTCACTGGCAGACAAATTAGCCAAACAGACAGGCTTTGAGTATGGTGAGAGATCTTGCCTCAAAAATAAAGTTAAAACAAAGTGGAAGAAGAGTCCAGTCAACTACCGCTGGACTACACACATGCATGTACATTAGTGCATGCATACACACACACACACACACACACACACACACGTAGACAGAGAGAGAGAGAGAAATACACACATGCACACACACAGATACACAGACATCTATCTACACACATAAACACATGTACACACACATGCATACACACATGTACATAGAAACACACAAATATAAACACACACACAAACCAATACTCACATACATCCCATCCCCCCAAAAAAGAGGAAAAAATGAATATAGGCTTTGTGTCATGAAATTCAGTGGAAAAATAGATGCAAATCAAATAAAATCGTGAACCTACAGATTGTAAAATTACGAAATAATTTCTCTACAAGACAAGAATATAGCAAAAGAGCCCCATCTAGGAAAATGAACTATGCTAGGTGCTCAACTCTCAAAAGGAGTATCAATAACTATGAAGGGTTTTAGATATTCTGTACATAAAGCTAGGAAGTTACTAAGTCCACTGGACTCATATGAATTCTGATAGAAGATCTATAGCTCATAGATGAGAAAAGAAGAGTTTGCTATCCTCAGCAAGTGTTAGGGTATCATAGCAACTGTATCAGCTCCCTTAGACCCATTTGCAACAGGTGATGAGAGGGTCAGTTAGTGAGTGGGGTACTTTCACATGCTGTGAACTGAATTACGGAAGAGGAATGCAAGGCTAGTGGCCGAAAACCTTTTACGATGGGTAGTAATAGCACCTGCTTTAGCTAGACACAACTTCTGTCTTCCAAAGCTATCCATCCATCAAGTGAATAGTCATGAAAAAAAAAATAAATCTGGAAGATTAATTCATAAGACATGAACATACAGACACATGCAGAAATGTAAGAGTTGGAGCTGTCTTCCAACAAGTAGAGTACACGGTCTTCACTGTCGGCCTTTGCTTAGATTCCCTCTCTCTAATCCTTTAATTCCTTAATGAAGGATTAATGGAAATATATGTATCTTCTCTGAAAGAGTATCTTAGAAAAAGCTTGGAATATATCCTTTTTGCATTCTACATTTTCTTTCTTTCTTTCTTTCTTTCTTTCTTTCTTTCTTTCTTTCTTTCTTTTTTTTATTATCTTTAATCTTTTTTACAGTCCAGTCATTATCGCCCTCCCATTGTGCCTTCTGACAGTTCTTCATCCCATTCCTCCTCCCCCATCTCCAAGTGGATGTCCCCCCACCTCCATCCCACCAGGCCTCTCAATTCCCTGAGGCCTCAAGTCTCTCAAGGATTACATGCATCTTCTCTCATTGAGACCAGACCAAGCAGCCTCTGCTGTGTTTGTGTTGGGGGCCTCAGATCAGCTAGTTTATGTGCCTGTTTGGTGGCTCATTGTCTGAGATACCTCAGGAGTTCAGGTTAGTTGATACTGGTCTTCCTATGGGGTCACCCTTCTCCTCAGCTTCTTCTAGCCTTTCCCTAATTTAACCACAGGGGTCCCTGGCTTCTGTCCATTGGTTGGGTGTAAGAATCTGCTTCTGTCTCAGTCAGTGCATGGTACATTTTTAAAGACTCTTAAGAACAAGGATATAGGGCACACAGAACTCCATTTGTTGTTGCTGCTGTTTTGTTTGTTTTGTTTTGTGCTGTTCTTTAAAGATAATGGCAAGTGATTCTTTTTTGGTATGTGAATGCAAGATGCTAGGCAAGATGTGGTCATAGACTGGTACATGTGGACATGCAGAATCTGGAAACAATATGTGGCAACTGAAATTTTCACAGTGTATGCCCTGATGTTCATGTTTAGATGAGTAAGGCCAGCAAACACTGATGTAGCCATTTACAGAGAAATACATAACCTGGGCTAAGAACTGGGAGAAAGTTGAAAAGATTCCAGGAAGAAACTAGAGAGAGGACCCAAGGAGCTGAAGGGAGCTTGCTGCCCCATAGAAGAAACAACAATATGAACCAACCAGTACCCCAGAGCTCCCTGGGACTAAACCACCAACCAAAGAGTACACATGGTAGGACTCAAGTCTCCAGTTGCATATGTAGCAGAGGATGGCACAGTCAGTAATCAATGGGAGAAGAGGACCCTGGTCCTGTGAAGGTTCTATGCCCCAGTGTAAGAGAATAGCAGGGCCAGGAAGCAGAAGTGGGTGGGTTGGTGAGCAGGGGCATGGGGGAGGGGATAGGGGCATTTTGGAGTGGAAATCAGGAAATGGGATAACATTTGAAATGTAAATAAAGAAAATATCTAATAAAAAAACACAAAGAATTCCATCATGCAGACCCAAATTCTCAGAAAATACTATCCTTAAAATTAGACTTTCAACATGGTAAAGAATATAGCCATCATAAAACTGGACAGAATGAGAACAAAAGATGTGCTTTATAAAACTCTAGGATTCATAGATCTGTGACATGTACATTGCTATAGAATCCATAACTCCAAATGAAACCATGAGTTTAGAGTATTTTGAGAGGGTGAACATGTACATGCACAATGGTACAATAAAACCCAATTTTTTGTATGCTAGTTAATCACTATTTAATCATAGAGAGCTAGTGTTTTGCAGCTATTCTAGCATGTCCATGAAGAAAGAGATTGCTAAGTAAGATGTCAAATAGCACTCACCATTTCCCATCAACTATACACATCAATTGGGTGCCACGACACAGACTGTAGACCACTTAAGAACAGCAATCTCACAGTGTGAACTCCCCACGAGTGCAAGAACCCATGTCATGTGGAAATGTATGTATGAAGACCTACCTCACACAAAGTGCATAAGAAATTTTGGGAGGGGGTCCAGTAACCTGTTAGAACGAGCTGCCCAGTAGAGACTGCATATATTGGAGAGCCACGGTGCTATGGAACTATGTGAGGATAATTTCAAGATTGAAAACTGCTGGTTAATCCAAGGTAAACAAATAGATCCTGTAAGCATGCAGCTGAGTCACCTTAACTTTAGCCTGAACCCTTCTTCCCAAAGCTGTAAAAGGAAATGGTTGACAAGTTTCACTTTATTTTGCAGTTTAACAGCCTAAGCCATAAACCCAACCGCCTGAATTATCTTTCTTATCAAAACAGCAGAGTCTGCTCTGGTGTGATATACAGAGGCAAGCACCAGATTCTAAGAAAATCAATATGCAAATCAATACATTCAACTCCAAGTCTCGTACATCAGTTCTTTCATATAAACTAGCTTAATTAGGAGCTCAGCGAAATGCAAGAATAGACCTAACTCAATATCCCATGCCAAAGCTTTATCAATAATATATAATTTTCCAGAAGATCGCTCAAGGAATTCATATGCAAGCTTCTGTGACTCAGAAAATGGAGAGGTGAATTCAGCAAGTCAATCTACCATCTGTTCAGATGTTAGGAGCAGCAACACAAAAGAAGGATGCAGAATTCTTTTTATTTATACTAAAACCTCATCTATATAGAAACATAGAAGAGTTGTAGAAAGTATAATAGTCATCTCAAGAGACTAAATCAGGTAATGAACTGCAGTAAGGACATCAGATATAGCCATTCCTATGATCTAGCACAGTAGGGTAATATTATTCCTAATGGTGATGTATTTCATACTTTCAAATAGCTTGAACAGAGGGCTCTGTTCGAAATACAATGACACCCATTAGAAATTACCCCTATATCCTGATAATTATACATGTATACATGTATCAAGATGTCATATTGTAGCTCATGGATATGAAAAGTTATGACAGATTGAGCAATATGCACAGGTAGCACACAACAACCAGCACAGCACAATAATCCTTAGAATGTAGTAGTGGCATGCATACCTTGCCAGTAACCATCAACTACGTTAACACCCAATCAGTAAGAGGAAAATCAGGCCTGATAATGAAAACAGCCAACTACGCAGGGCTACTGAAGACATGGGTCTTCAAGAAGAACCAGTAACCACCGCTTTACTAAAATAGCACAAACCCTGACTATATTTAAAATATCTGTCCTTATACTAGTATAGTCCTTGCCCCCTCAAGAAGGAAACATCTCTTTGTAAGGGCAGAAACTACTATAGAAAACCATAACTAATCAAAATTCAGAGGTATCAAATCCATGGCAATATGTATGCTTCAGCCTCCCAGATATTGGGATTATGGGTATACACACCACATCCAATTTAAGAGTTTCTTTAAGAAATAAAATGAAAATTTACCAGGTAATGCTGACAATAAATCCAAAACATCTCTGAATCAACTGCATTTGACCCACATCCAAGAACATTTTTCTAACATGTGCTATATATGAGGACAGAGGGGAAGCACAGGGACCTCTACAAAATTCATTTGAAGGCATAGAAGAGACATTTCTTCAAACATGTCCAAGATTCATTGAACCAGAACAATGGACATTTCAAGAATGTGCTCAACCACTGAAGAAAGCAAATGGTGCTAATTTCAATGAAATACACAAAAAATTATGATCCTGTGAGAAATACCAGTTCTCAAAAACTATCATCTCTACAAACTAACATGCATATGACTGAGGCTACTGTTGTAATATAAATGGAGGTCATCAGTGATCACCAAAAAGGGCTGTTTAGCAGAGTAAGGGCTGTGTGTGCCTGAGTGTACACTTACCTGTCTAGAGAAAGGACAGAGGCTGCTAGATAAAGGGTCCAGGAAAAATAAGGGAGGGCAACACAAAACAGATCTCCTGGGAAACTCGACAGCAAGATTTAATGGATGTGATGGCTGTGAGTTTGAAAATCAAAGTGACCCCAATAAATAGTTCATGTGGATCAATTGTTGTGGCAATGTCTACTGCTAAACAGGAAAAGCAGTGGTGACCCTAGCCTGTGAATGGTGCACACACTGTCACAATGTTGGGCACAGTATAGGAAAAGGTTAGGGATACTCAGTTGTGTCCCTACCCTTGATGCGATATTCATACCTGCAGATCTCCATCCCACAGAAAATTCTAGAGATGCTATTACATTTTCACTGGCAAAGACGTATCTTGCATTATTCATAAGAGTACAAAATTTAAGACAACCACTGTGTCCAAAAGCAGTATAGCAGTGAAATAAATTATGGCACCATCCACACAATGGAACCTTTAATGAAGGGAAAGGACTTACAGCATAAAACAAAAGGATAAGAAAATAAAACTTTATCTACACCATGCCAGCAAATATGCAAGCACACACATATGTGCACAGAACAAAGGCTAGAAAAAAAATGTTCTTTAATGCAGTTTTGCTGCCTGTGGGAATGTGGAAGAATTACTTTTGTCTTTATGCATAACAGTATTTTTCATCCCCTCTACAATTTATAAAGCAATACATTCACTATAAAAATAATATTTTCAAAAGAAGCAAAAAGGAAATCCATAATTTTATATTGGTCCTCTTGTGACAAATGATGACAGTGAACTCAAAGGGCTAATTCATAAAATTTGCCCTTGCTTTTTCCAGAAAGAAAACATTTCTATTTAAAACTTATTAATTCTGAGATCTCACAAATGAGTACTTGACCCAGTAGTGAAATACTTCCAATCTTAGCACACCAATTGATATGTTAAGCAGTTTTCAAATTTGTACTTTTCTACAATAGTTTTTTTTTTTTAATGAAGGCTTAAACAAATGCCAGTGTAGAAAATGAAAATATAACTGATCTATTCAAAATTGAAGATGGGACACAGAACATAAAAACCTCAAATTTCCTCCTGCCTCTGCAATTACATCATTGGGGACCTCTGAGCAACCAAGAAACAACTGTCAGGTCAGCAAAGCAGATGCTCCACAGTTCAAAAGTTCCTAGAGTTGTTTAAGAGCTCAAACTCAGGTTTCTCTTACCCTCTGGTCACCACTATGAGCTCTAGTAAGAGCAAGTGTTGAGTTTGCAGGTAATAGCTGAAGGGGAGACTGCCTGTTTCTGAATACGAAGCCTCTTCAGATCTGTTCATGGCATTTAAGGGAACAGCAGAGATAGTAAAGCCTCGTCGCAGAGGATTCCATGGGTTTTCTTGATATATATATATATATATATATATATATATATATATATATATATATATATATATCTGACCATGACCTGTGACCAGAAGAAACCTTTGGTAATGCAGCCTTAATTAATTACCCAGGTTATCATTAAATAGATGGCTGGTTCAAAGCTAAATTTGGTACTACTCAACTTCGCCATCCTCACAAACTCCCACTCTGGGATGAAGGTATTCATACACTACCTCCTATAGCTCCATCATTCAGAGAGGCTCTTTGTTCTGGAAGATGATTCAGTAGAAAAAGTGACTGCTGTGCAAGTAAGAGGACCTGGGTATTGATCCCAAGGACCCATATAGAAAAGTCTGGTATGATGTTATGCCCCTGGGATGGAGAGCCACTAGACTTGGAATGAAAGAGCAAAGACAAACAGATTCCTGAAGCTCAGGCACAGCCAACTTTTACTCTATGAGTTTCAGGTTCAGTCCAAAAACCTTTCTCAAGAAATAAAGGTAGAGAGAATAAAGAATTATACTGCACATTGACTTGTGGTCTTCAAACAAGCACAGAAATATACACATGTACACATGTACCCACATATACATATGTATTCATGAACATTAAGAAGAATACACACCACACACACACACCAAATAATAAAATAAAAGAACAATTGCCTTAGAAAATTAATATCTTTATTCATTACTGCTCAATGGGACTAAGCACAGAATATAAAGGTTTAGTTCTGTTTTACAATGAATAACATGTCATATATCTTTATGCCACAAAGCATAAGTCTGGATTATTTTTAATCTAAAAAAACTCCATGGTGTGGGTCTGTCATAAAACTGTTTGCTCTAAACATAATTTTCTGAACCACTGAACACAAGTATTTTTCAGGATTAAAAAGAAAAAGCCCTTCCCAGTCCCCAACATCATAGTAAAAAATTATGAATCAGATCTGATTCAATATAAAGTTACCACTCAAGCAACTAGCTAGAAACTAAAAGCCTTGGGTAAGTTGTCATTATGAACAGCTATTTCTAATCAATACTCAGTGGCATCACGATTTAACACTCCCAGCTCAATGGTTAAGCCATTCATTATTTCCTCAGTCTAGCCAGTTGCTGCTATTCCTGTCGAAAGCTGCACTAAGAACTCTGAATTAGCAGTTGGCAGGAACTGGCCTTAACTACACTCATGAAATATGATCCCTCTGCTCTTGACTCCTTGGGCATCCTCAAGTCTCTCTCATAGCTTTCAAATTTGTAAATGCTGCAGTATCTTAATCCAGTGCAGGTGTTGAAAGTGGAACAATCACCACAAGGAACTACTTGAACACTGTCATGTTCTATGAGTAATGATTCTCAAAATTCCATTTAGAAAGACAACAATTCACCAAAGAGCCCTTGATCAAGACCTTTGCTCTTGAAAAGACTTCTCTGGATTGAAGCTGAAGATATCAACTTAACAAATGACAACTCTCAGATATTCTGAGTGAAAAATGTATCACAATACAAGGGCAAGAAGGATCTCACCTCTCCACCATTCCTAGCTATTTCTAGTCACTATAAATTCACTCAGTTATCAAACAAAGTATTTAATACAACCTAATATCAGTCCTGTAGCACACAGAAAGAAAAGCAAGGATGAGAGGCATAAAACAAAAATGAGCTTTTGCTTAAGAAGCAGAAAGAAGCCTGTTGTGTATGGTGGAGAGAAAAATCACATAGTAAAGGTATCTATCTTACTTAAATTTTTTTAAAAAAATGTATAATTTTTAAAGTAAAGTTTGAACATGCCTGTAGAAAAGATTCATGTGAATGTGTTCTGTATATAGTTTCATTTGACTTGCCTGATAGGACCATAGGACTGAAGGAGCAGAGGGTTATTATGGGGTACCAAGTTGGTTTTATGGTACTCCTCTGTACATTTCTTTGCCCTTTAATGCCACTCTGTTTCTAAGTACCATTAGTTGGCATCTGACACTGCATTAGTGTAAAAGCAATGGGGCTCCATTGCTAAATTAACCAAGAATATAAAAATCCCCAAGAATAGAACATCTACAGACTTCACCTATTACCTTAATTTGGGTTTTTACTGATAAAACACCATGATGATACACAACTTGGGGAAGAAAGGGTTTGGTTCATCTTATAGCTTGTATTCCATCATCCAGGAAGTCAGGACAAAGCCCCACGGCAGCAACCTGCTGTCCTGAACTGATGCAGAAGCCATAGAGAAATCCTCTTTACTGGCTCACTCCTCCAGACTTTTTCAAGGTGCTTTATTACAACATCTAGAACCACCAAGCCAAGGGTAATACAGCCCACAGGGAGCTTGGCCCTTCCATACCCATCATCAATCAAGAAAATGCACCACTAGCTTGCCCACAGACCAATATAGTGGACAAATTTTATCAATTAAGGTTTTCTCTTCCCAGATGACCATATGCTTCTGTCTAATTGACATAACATCAGCCAGTACACCCATGTAAATATCTGGGAAACACAGAGTTTTATACCATGAATCAGTTATTAAGAAAATAACACCTACTTAAGCATATGAAACTTAATAGCTTAATAAGTAAGATTTTATTAAAGTAATAAAATTTTCTATGCATTTGATTAAAGTAACAACATATGCTGCAGAGAGGATGGCAATAGCAGCCTTTATTGATCTACCTCAATGGTTCACTTTAAATATTTTTCTGTAAACCCTCACCTCAGTTAACAACAAATTCTCTCTTCACACCATCTCCAACTTGGAAAACATCAGAAAGAATATCATACGGGGAGCGTTGGATGGGACACTTCGAAGAGCCTGGATTCAAGAGTGTTGTGTTCAGTTGGGCCATGATGGCTTGTCCTTCAGAGAGAAGAAGTTTTGAAGAGCAAAAACTTTGGCCTTTCATGGAGCCTCTTTGTATTAATTCTAAAGTATCTGGACTCTTGGTGGGGTAATTGGATGGCTCTCTGGAGCGCCATTCTCTCACCTCACTAGCTCCCTCTTACTGGAGAGTACAGCTTCAAGGATAGAAAATATTGCTTAAAGAATTCATCAAAAAACCTTTCTGTTTCAATCTTAGGCCAGCATTTCTTTCACACTATGCTGAAAACACCTATAGCCTATTTCTACTGTTGTGTCCATAGATGATACTTTTTTCGGTGAAAAAGAACAGACTCTTGTCATGTAACTGAGGAATTGGTTAAATATGAGATTAGCAGGGAATTAATCCAAATAATACTACCACAATGCCGAATCATCCTACCACAATAAAATAAAAATCAAGTACCACAACAAAGACATGAGCCTCTGCAACCAGTTTTAGGTTATCTTTATTTCTGCACCACAGGAGAGCCAGTAAGGAAAAGCTGGACATGACTCAATTGCCTTGTTTGGACATAATTTGATCTCTATTTTTGCCACCTCTGGTGCCTTAGTGTGAGAAATTGCCTTCTATAGTGTCCTACCATAGATAACAGTTTTCGAAATTCACCTTTTTGGTACCCACAGAAACAACTTTGCAATCTGTGCTGCTCTGAACCCAAAGGCTTGCCTGCTAGCTCTCTAGCCTCCTGATCCTTGAGAAAAGCAAGGTGCACTGGGATGCTGAGGGACTACAAAGCACACTGTTTGACACCTCTTTTCTCACTTGGAACTCATTTACCAGTGTGGTTTGCAGGCAGAGTGGAGAATGACAGACAAAGCTCCTGGTCCCCAGACGCTTACATACCAGGGGGTGACAAACATTTATTAAAAGGAGAAGCCAAAGACTAAACACAAATGACAAAGAGAGAGGAAAAAAAACCTATAAACAAACATGAATATTCATAAGCTGCTGCACAAACCATAAGACAATATGAGAGACAGATACTATAAGTGAATAGATATCAGGTGACATCTCCTTTACTATAAACAACTAAGATAAACAAAAGGATGTTCTAAGTCTTTTGAAAATAGAATACCATTTTACACATGCGATTTGAACATCCTCAGATTTTCATTGAAGGAGACCTAAACCTTCACAGACAGTAAGAAATGACTGTTGGTATGTTAGGCATGCTATAAGAAAGTATCACTAGTCAAATATTTGAAAACAACAGAAATATAATCTTTTAGTTTCAGAGTTCTAAAATTGCTGTGGGTGAAACCTTGTAGACCTTGCATCTTCTAGTAACTTTAGTGATAGATAATCCGCAGTCCTTGCCTCTCTCTTCCCATAACTGTCTTTGGTCTTTCTCTTTACCCTAAATATCATCTTGTAAGGATGACAGACAATATTAATACGCTATCATTTACTCAAATATCTGGGAAGACCCTATTTCCAAAAGAAGTCAAATCAAGACTTGAACATCTCTGTCTCTTTTTGTGTGGGTGAGGGTTGTTAGAGTATCACAATACAACACATAGCAAAGAGGCAGAATAGTACTGGCCAAATGCACTTCTGTTCTGAGTCAGGCTCAAGTGCAAACAGTAGGTGGTCCAACTGTGATTAAGGCGATACACCTTGTAGGTAGAAAACAGCAAATACATCTGGCCTGTACCTGGAGGCATTTACTGAGACAAGATTTCAAGAATAAGAAATACATATTAAGATGTCATCAGCCATTTGGAGGAAGGAAATAAAGATGACAGGAAAACAATTATGAACATAGAGACACCTGTATTCACAGATCCCTGTGTTAGCACTGCATGTAATGGCTAAGAAGCAAAAGTTCATGCAAACAACAGCTCATGAGAGGTTCAATGAACCAAATATCTCTGTTATGCAGACATCTATATTAATGTTTATGAAAACATAACAGATAGTAAGGGGAAATATTCATAATATGACAATTTAAAAGTAGGATAAACATACATCTTTAAAACCATACTAAAATGTAAAATTTTAAATTGTGAACATAGATACACCCATCTCTCAATCTATCAGGCTTGTCATGGTATTACATGGTTTTGACTGCTATGGTATGAGGTATGAAGGAGTGTAGGAGTTGACTTGTCTCTAGATTTTGGATGCTTGGGTTAATATCTTTTATAATGATAAGTAATTTTTGTATGAAAGTCATGTTTCAAAATGCATCATAAAATGTTCATCTACAACCATATTTTAGCCATTATAACACTTATCTAATATCAGAATCCTGGCATATCTGCTTCCAGTGCATATTTTAGGCAAGCATGGTAGATAGAGTTGCAGCCCCTTTGGAAAGGCAATGTTTACAAAATAAGCGTGCCAGATGAAGAAAACTTTCAAATGCCATTCTCTAAACAGCATGGCTTTGGGAAGAGAACACAGCTGCCACTAGATTTACAAAGCAGAGAGTATGGTTGTCTCTGCTACACTTGAATTTATCTCTTCAAGAAAACCTAGCAGTTCCTGGAAGAAAATAGTGGCCCATCATAAGAATTGTTAGACACTAATTTCATTTCTGCTATTTCAAAATGTGTTACATGTTCACAAAATGATTGGACGGTGTGTGTGTGTGTGTGTGTGTGTGTGTGTGTGTGTGTGTGTGTGTGTGTGTTTGCAGAATAAAATGTAATGAAAAGTAAGAAAACGTGGAGGTAGACAAAGAGACACCCCAACCCATAATCTTAAGCATTAACTAGCAATCTCACAAGCTGAACCATGGACTGATGGCATGGGAATATTTTGCCTACTCTTCAGTCACAATGGATGCCAAGCAGATGTCATTTTAAGTGATCTTCTTCTCAAGATTTGTCCACACAAATTTTAGTGGAAACATAAACTAGTCTCACCTCTTGGTAAAATATATCTCCATCTTGGGCAGGGGATGGGTCGTCAGTGAATTTTAAACATTGGTTAAGACTGTTAGCTCTCAAAAGAAATCAAACAATGGAAAAGACTAAGTGAATTTTCCATTTTGATTACCAAGTCTAAGAATTTGAATTTAGATAAAGTTTCCAACCAAATAATCAATGCTATCAGGTGGTCTTACTTACTTTATTAAATGTGGTTTTTTGCACATGTTGAGGCCATTTGTATAAAATCTGTGATTTTAAATAGTTATAGTTCAAAAGAATATTAAAGAGAAATATTCTACAACCTTCTCTCAGTGCCCTAAGATGACTAGTGTTTCAATTACTACATCAATCACTGTTTAACTGAATGACCTAACAGAAGTCCCAAACTAATCTAGACAGGTTATTTAATCTGAAAATTAGAGATAACCTAGACCAGTTAGTAGATACTGGTGCATATATCTCAGAGTTAACCTTGTTGAACTTAAAGCACGCTCAACAGCAAGAGTATGTGTGCCTGGTGCTGTAAACCTAGCCAACTCCCTGTTCCTAGAGGAGAGCCTACTGCTACCTTTGTCTTAGTTAGGGTTACTATTGCTGTGATGAAACACCATGCCCAAAGCAACTTGGAGAGGAAAGGGTTTACTCAGCTCACAGTTCACCATCATGTTTCGTCAGAGAAGGAATTCAGGACACAAACAGGGTAGGAACCGGCAGGGGGACATGATAAAGACAGCATGGAAATGGAAATGTCCTGCCTACAGACTTGTTCCTCATGCCTTGCTCAACCTGCTTTCTTACAGAAACCAGGGATACCAGCCCAGGGGTGGCACCACCAACAAAGGGGCAGACCCATCAATCACTAATTTAAAAGACACCACCCAAAAAAGTTGCCTGCTTGAAGATGGCCTAGTCATCGATGGGAGGAGAAGCCCTTGGTACTATGAAGGTTTTATGCCCCAGTATAGGGGAGTGCCAGGGTCGGGCAGCAGGAATGGATGGGTTGGTGAACAAGGGGAGGGGGGAGAGGATGGGAAAGGGGATAGCATTTAAAGTGTAAATGAAGAAAATATCTAATTAATGAAAAAAGTTGCCTGCTCACAGCCTGACCTTCCGGGGGGTTTTACTCAACTGAGGTTCCCTCCTCTCATATAACTGCAGCTAGTGTTGACCAAGGTGACATAAAACTAGCCAGGACAGGCACATTCCTAGATCTTTGTAATTTCCATCTGCATTCTAAACACCTATCCTTATATCTACAGATAAGTGTTGTTCACACCCTTAAGCAAATATGCTTCTTTTTGTAGTAAACAGAGATCGCCAAAGAAATCCACAGCTGGTCAAAACACTGAACAGGCTGACTGTGGAGCACCCATCCCCAACTGATACATCTCCAACACCACCCCCACACACACTAAGGCTCAGGAAGTAGAATGGAAGAGGAGATGGAAGATAGTTCTAAGAGCCAGAGGATCATGATATCTGCTACAAGACAGTCTGCTATGTCTGGCAGGGAGTTGAACCCATGATCTTAATAATATAGTCTTCTAAATGAGACCTGCATGATGACAACTCTGCTTGACATCCCAAAAAAAACATCTAGATTAGTGGTTCTCATTCTTCCTAATGCTTCGAGCCTTTGATACATTTCTTCATGTTGTGGTGACCCCAAGCATAAAATTATTTTATTTTTTTCCATTAATTTCTTTTTTATTCACTTTATATCCCAACTGCAGTCCCCTTCCTTCCAGTGCCCCCTACACATGGTCCCTGCCCCCTTCTCCCCTCCACTTCACCTCTGAGAAGAGGAGGTCCTTCCCTGAGGCCAGACAAGACAAGTCAGTTTGGGGAGCTGAATCCACAGGCAGACAATAGAGTCAGGGAAAGCCCCCATTCCAGTTGTTGGAGGACCAAGCTACATCTGCTACACGTGTGAAGTGGAGTGGGGGATGTGAAGGAGCTAGTTCCAGCCCTTGTATGCTCTTTAGTTGTTGGTCCAGACTAGGAGGCCCCAAGGGTCCAGATTAGTCGAGTCTATTGGTCTTCTTGTGGAGTCTCTGTGCCTTCTGGGTTCCTCAATCCTTCCCCCAACTTTTCCACAAGACTTCCTAAGTTCCATCTAATGTTGGGCTGTGGGTTTCTGCATCTGTTTCTATTAGCTGTTAGGTAAAGCCTCTCAGAGGACAGTTATGCTAGGCTCCTGTCTGTGAATCTAGGCTGACAGATACAAATATTTTCATTGTTACCTCATAGCTGTAATTTTGCTACTGTTATGAATCTTAATGTAAATATCTGTGTTTCCCAATTGTCTAAGATTAACCACATAAAGAAGTCATTTGACCTCCCAAAAGAGGTCATCACCCATGGTTTGAGAACCACTGCCCTAAATGAAGAGCTACTAGCACTTAAGGCCTACTAAAAGAGAGAGGTTCAGATTTCAGTCTCTTGCAGAGATGAGCTGCCTTGCTGTCTCACTGCATGACTTGGGCCCAGGAGCCCTCATTAGGAACAATGAGGAAATGAAAAGAAGACAGACCCTCTCATCCTGAGTGAGGTAACACAGTCACAAAAGAACACACATGGTATGCACTCACTGACAAGTGGATATTAGCCCAAAAGCTCAGAATACCCAAGATACAATTCACAAATCATATGAAGCTCAAGAAGAAGAAAGACCAAAATGTGGATATTTTAGTCCTACTTAGAAAGGAACAGAAAATACTCAGTGGAGGTAGAAGGTAGGAGGAACTTGGGTGGAAGAGAGGAGGAGGGGAGGGGAGTAGGATCAGGTATGGGAGGAGACAGGGATGATATACAGAGGGTCAAGAATTTTAACAGAGGTGTGTAGCAATGGGGAATGGGAAACAGAGGGGAGCCGCCAACAATTCCCAAATTCCAGGAAAACAAGAGGCTCCCAGGATCCAACAGAGATGAGATTATCTGAAATGCCCAACAAAGGGGAGAGAGAACCTGTAGAGACCATATCCAGAGGTTAGGCAAGGCCCCTGGTTGGGGCATGGGGCCACCCACTCATCTCCAAACTTTTAACTCAGAATGTGTCCTGTCTGAAGGAAATACGGGGACAAAGTGTGGAATAGAGACTGAAGGAAAGGCCATCCAGAGACTGCCCCACCTGGGGATCCATCCCATACACAGACAACAAACTCAGATACTATTGCAGATGCCAAGAAGTTCTTGCTAACCAGAGCTTGTTATAGCTGTCTCCTAAGAGGTTTTGCCAGAGCCTAACAAATTCAGAGGCAGATGTTCTCAGCCAACCATTGGACTGAGCATGGGGACCCAATGGGAGGAGTTAAAGAAAGAACTGGAGGAGCAGAAGGGGTTTGCAACCCCATAGGAAGAACAGCAAAATCAACCAACCAGCCCCCCCCCCCCCCCCGAGCTCCCAGGCAACCAAAGAGTACACATGGAGCAACCCATGGCTCCAGCTGCAGATGTAGCAGAGGATGGCCTTGTTTGACATCAATAGGAAGAGAGGCCCTTGATCCTGTGAAGTCTCAATTCCCAATGTAGGGGAATGCCAGGGCGGTGAGGTAGGAGTGGGTGTTTGGGCAGGGGAGCAACCACATAGAAGCAGGAGGAGGAGGGTGGGATAGGGGGCTTCCAGAGGAGAAACTGGGAAAGTGGATAACATATGAAATGTAAAAACATAAAACATGTTTTTTTGTAAACACACAAAGTAATATACAAAAAAGCCAAGATCATGTGGTCTCTCTGATGGAGAGTCCATAGCAATCCAGGAGCTCAGTATGTTCATTATATCGAGCTGAACAGAGAGGAGTGTCGCTACACAGAGATAAACAAGGAAGCAGAGTTAGTGTATGCAACTGAACAAGGAATCAGGTTTACCCAATCTTGATAGGAATAGTCTCTTTAGATGAGTAAGTCTTCAGGCCAAAAACAAACAAACAAACAAAAAAAAACAAAAACAGCATGGGAAATAACCTACAATGTATATTTTACAGACATGCTATCAACATCTGCATATGGAATAGAGGAAGACTTTACCATCTCTCATAGCCTCACCTGAAAAATGCTACGCCATGTTCACAGGTCTGAAGTATTGAGGTCCTTGCCATGGCAGTGCCTATGTCATAATACACATTTACTCACAACTTAAATTACTCCCTGCACTCCTTGATGGGTTATCCAATTCTAGATGGTCATCCCTAAAGTTGTATAACAATAATCAATTCTCATGCAGTTGAGAGAGAGTAGGGGAGGCCTGATAGGAGTTGGATGTGAGAGAGAACATGGAGGAAATGATGTAAGTAGAATACAGAAGTGGATGCTCACAATCAGCTATTGGATGGAACACAGAGGCCATGGAGGGATGTCCTTCACTTGCTTGCTTTCACTGGCTTGCTCAGCCTGCTCTCTTATAGAACCCAAAACTACCAGCCCAGAGATGGCACTACCCACAAGGGGACTTCCCCCCTTGATCACTAATTGAGAAAATGTCTTACAGCTGGATCTCATGAAGGCGTTTCCCCAGCTGAAGCTCCTTTCTCTGTGATAACGCCAGCTTGTGTCAAGTTGACACAAAACCAGCCAATACATGCACCAAGTTTGTTTAAAAATCAGAGAGAAAGAGAGAGATGTTAGTAAAATAGCTCATATTTGACACAGCATCCCAAGTTCTGCCAGATCTTTGTTCTAACACTATCAATACAAGGAAAACAGAAACACACAACCTTTACAGACAAGAAACTTGAGGAACACATTCAACGATGTAACACAGCAGGGGCAAAGCCAAGTGCTGCATCCAGAGTGCAGGTCTTTGTTCTCCTGCCTAGTTCTGTGCTTCACTCTTCCCTTCATGGTGTTCTCTTCAGGTCAACTATAGTCCCCTCCATCTACCTTCCCCTCACAAGACCAAAATGGCCCATGAGCCTTTTCTACCTGACAAAAAGCAGAACATGCCTGGGAAGTAAAAGATCTAAACTCATTTCTAGACATCAAATCAGTGTTGAATCCTCTCATCCTTTTCTCATTAGATAACATGGAAATGAACCAGTCCAGTAAACTCTGGCACCTACTCAAAATTTTGTCTTATCTATTTAACTCTTTTTATGGTCTTCTAGTCTGTGCAACAGTTTCTTCAAAAATCCTAATAATTCAAAATGCTTTTAGCTCTCCTTCACGAGTACTTGAAGTTACTAAAAAGAATCAGATTTCTCCTAACTTCAGAAAAAAAAAAAACAAAACTAGTTCTTAGCACAAAATCTTGCTGAAGACAGCGAAGAAATAGCTGGAACTCAAGATATAAATTAAATGACACTTTTCCTAAGTGAAGATAATGTGAGCATACAAACCCAAAAGCTTCAGTGTCCGCCCAGAATGGAAATGGGCGTGCTATTCATGGGAATGCTAGTGGATCTGATGACCTTTTAACCTGACCATCTACAAACCACAGCTATGTCCAGGTCAATGTCTTTGATACTATTGTTTAATGAGACTACCCTCCTCTAACTCTTAACTCTTTCCCATCCAGATGTCAAATGAAGAGAAACCAGAGAATGAACAACTGTCTCTAGGTCTCCTCAAGAAACGATGCACAGGGGTTGGGGATTTAGTTCAGTGGTAGAGCGCTTGCCTAGAAAGTGCAAAGCCCTGGGTTCGGTCCTCAGCTCTGGAAAAAAAAAAAAAAGACAAAAGAAGACAAAAAGAAACGATGCACATACCTCCACTCACATTTGATTGGGAAGAACCTGACATACATTCCTGTCTGATACCCATGATTCTGGGAAATGTATCTCTGGTTAGGAAACTAACTATCTGCCATTTCTTTGCAATCAGACATCAGATGGTAGTTTGTCCACATGCTCTAACAAGATGGTAAATTAAATTGTAATAGAAATATCAACAAGCCTACGTAGAAGAAATAAGTGAAGAAAAGGAATCACACTAACTTAAAAAGTTAACAATCATGAGCAACATAAAATACATTTGTATAATGGAGAAGAAAGATAATATGAATAAGAATAAGAATATGAGGGAAAACATTTTTTCAACAAAGAAATTTCTTTTTTTGCTGCAGATGAACTAATAAGGATATCTATAATTGGTCAAACTGCAGAGAACAAATGAAAATGGGGTGTCCAGTCTAAATAAGGTACCTGTATCACTACCTCTATACCTAAGACTCAGGCAGAGAAGGTAGAAAGAATGTGCAAACAGCCTGAAGACCAGAATGACTGCTATATGACTGTGTCTTTGGACAGGATAGGGATATTGTTCCCATGAATGCTCAAAAATATGGTTGCCAGTATAAGACGTGCAAAGACTACACCTGTCAACAAGCCAACAAAAGCCCTACCCATAGGTGAGCAGCCTTAAGCAGTCATTGACTATTTGTCTTCTTTGTTTTAATTTTCAAAGATGAGACCACAATCAGAAGTATCTGTCCCCAAACATACACAAATAAAGGCAATGCTAATTGTACCTATTACATTGTGTGTCACATAAAACAAAAATGAATAAAGAAGTGGTCATAAATTAAGAAAAAGTGGTTAGAAGGATGTGGGGAGAATTGGAGAGAGGAGGGGTATAAATGAAGAAAATATAGTGGTTTTGAGTGTCAAATCCTCAAATTTAAAAATATGAAAAAATTAAAATGTAAGGAAAAGGCTCAGTATTGAAAGACTTTTAAAAGAAAGACTGAAATCATTGCAATTTTAATCAATAAAAATGAAAGGACATAAGCCCATGTGAAAGAAAGCCCTGTTTTGTAAGCTGCACATCATGATTTCTTTCCACATACCCCAGCTATCAGCCAAGATCCCTTCTGTTTCATAAGCATACATATTTCTCAAATGCTGGGCAATGTGCTCCAGAGCATGGAAAACATTATTTATACTAATGTAGGATATTAACTTTGCCTTCCTAGACCTAGACCCCTAGATCATTAATGTTTTATGTTTACAAAGTGATCAATTATATCCATTTGTATGTGAGTGAACTGTATTTCTCACGAGTTCAGAAACTCCAGAGAGCTATTCAAGTAACACACAATGGAAGCAAGATTCACATTGTGGAGAAAAATTACCAGAAGATCTGGACAACCTACTGAAACCCTTCCCTGTCTATCCAATCCCATGTTTTAGAATTTACCAAATCCAAAAATATTTCCAGATGCTACTTAAATATACTTGTTACACTTCTATATTTAGTTCTCCTTATCACACATTAAGAAAAGGAAACTTCTTTTTGATAATTAATGGTAGAAACAATCAAGGCAACAAAGCCAGTGGGATCAGTAAAGCTACACGATTTTTTTTTCTTACATTGATGGCAGTTGATGTAAGTCAATGTAATGGACATTATCCCACTCAATGCCTGATCAATACACTTTAAGAGAACAGAGCCTTCATTCTAAGGAGATATATGCTAAGACAGTTCAAAGGCTACATATACCTAGGCAAGAATAAAGACATGCATGATAGCATACATGTAAAAGTCTGCATATTACTCTTCAAACTGAGAAGGGGCACATTTAATTGCTGTTTTATTTCCGAAGTACTAATGTCCTTGATTGCATTGTAAAAATAAAACTAGTGAAGAAAACCTATTTTAGAGCCCTCAAAGAAAAATTAATATTCATCTACAGCTGTCCATTTGAAAGCAAACAAGGTTGAAGTCGATTATTACCATGACCAGAAAGCTTGCAGCAAGTGGCCTTATACTGAAATATTCTTCATAGAAGCCTTTTCCTCTTAATTAAACCCCTTGGACATAAATTATGATGAAGATAGTTGGGTAATTCAGCCAAACCAAGTTCTCATATATAAAGAGTCTATAATTCTGGTGATGTGACATCTGCACTTCATATTTTTTCTAGTTAAACAAGGAATATTTAAATCATTTGGCCAAGGAATTTGGGTTTTTTGTTTGTACTACAATTTAGTACAAAATTTTGTTTGTAGTATAGGGTTCAATTTTTGTTTGTTGTTCCTTGTTTGTTTTTTTAATGTGTATGTGTTTGCGTGTGCATCATGCTCACAGAGGCTAAAAGAGGGTGGTAGATAATGAGAATGAGAGCTGCCATGTGTTGTAAACTATCTAACATAGGATCTGGGACAAACCTTGGTTCTCTGGAAGAGCAGCAATTACTCTTAACAGCTGTGCTATCTCTCCAGTAAGATTTAAATAATTTTTATGACCTCATCCTATTCACAGAAATGGATAAGATTTTATGAGTAACAAAGCTGGCCTTTAAGAATGAAAAGCAACTTTGTCATCACCTGGCTCAGCCTATGGTCAATGTTTAAAATGGAGTTCTAAGGCAACTGACAGAAATAGTAAATTATAAAACCAGGACTGGAACATAGATTTATTAAACAAGGACAGCTCATCAAGTAATTCCATACACTTGTCAACTTGGACGGGAGACCTCCCCCCAAAATAAGAGCTGCACACAGGGAAAATAGCAATCCTTACAATTCTAGGAGACCCAGCTTGCAAATAGGTCATTAGTAATCAGTAAAACAGATTGGTTTCCATGACTGACAGGCCTAGAATAGTGATGAAATATCCAACAATGGACCAGAATATGAAGAGAAGACTGCAGAGCAGCTCTGCCAGACAGAGCCCAGAGAGGTAGGGAGTACACAGGTTCACAGACTACAAGTGCTAGCTATGTACTGATGTCTACTGATGTTTCTGTCTGGTATCTTGACTTTGTCTCTACATAGAATAGGTTCTGACTCTGCTCTAATATTTGGGATTACTCCTGATGTTACAGTTTGATAATGTACATTTCTGCTTTCGATTTGGGATGTCACCCTAGTCATCTGTCATTACACAAATACTTTTTGGAGTTAGCAACTATTGTTTATAATAAATAAATGGTGAATATCACACATTTTACAGTTTAAGAAGGTGACAGCAGATTGGAGGGAAGTTATGCAAAAGTCCTACAATATAATCCCTGTCATGCATTATTTTGGTTCCCATTATACATACCAGCAAGCTCACAATCACCAATAGCTCTATAGCTATAGTTCCAGGGGATTTGATACCTCTTCCTAGCCTCCTCGTGTACCAATATCTATGGCATACACTCAAAGAAACATATACATATGTGTGTATGCAAAATAAAAATATATCTTTAAAAATTATTTACAGAGGCTAGAGAAATAGCTCAGCAGTTAAGAGAACTTTCTGCTCTTCCAGAGAACATAGATTCAATTTCTGGCACACACATAGCAACCATCTGAAAATCCAGTTGCAGGGAACCCGACACCAGCTTCTGACCTCTGCAGTAAGCGTACACCCATGGTGCATGGACATACATACAGGCAAGATAGCATACACATACTTTTCATTTCAATGATTTATGCCTTCCCGGTTTAACTAAAAGACTTCAGAGTGCAGGTTCTTCTCTAAATATCCTCATGTTAAGTACAGGCTTTGATCAAATTGTTTAATGGAAAGGCAATATTAAGTATTTGGAAGTATGTGGGAACAATTATGGCCCTAGGATTTGGAGTTCCAACATGATAAGTATGTTGTTTATGTGCTACCCATAAAGCCATGTACTCAAAGGGTGTCCCACAGTGCTAGCTACTCAAAGGATGAGCCATGGCACTATTTCAGAATCTCCATACTCACTCAAGACTCAGTGTCCTCTAGTAATGGTACATGCAAGCTTAAACAGGGAATGATACAATGAAAGACTCTCATAACACATAATCAGTACAACTGATGGTGCCTAACAGACTCAACAAAGACAAGACAACATAGTTGATTGGTCATCTACATTTTTACAAAATAAAGTTTACTTTTAAAATTTCATTTGATGTATAGAAAAGCTGTAGATGATACAAAGAATTTTTATATTCTTAGGAAAATCCACCCTAACCTGAGGATTTTAAAATATATTTTCATTTTCTTATTTAGACAGGTTTTTTTGAGTGTGTGTGTGTGTGTGTGTGTGTGTGTGTGTGTGTGTGTATTTGTGTGTGTGTGTGTGTGTGTGTGTGTGTGTGTGTGTTAACGTAGGCTTGTGTGCATACAAAACGTGTATGGGGCTAAGCATGTTCATGTTACTATGAAGGCAAGAATTAACCTCAGATGAACTAAACCTCTAAACTCTATGTCTCAGAACACCTTCCTTGTATTTTTTTGATTTGTTGTTGTTGCTGTTTTCAGTTTTGAATTTTTTTTTCTAAAAGAGTCTCTCACTTTTACCTAAGACTCCCTAATTCAGCTATGCTGACTAAGCCATGAGCCCAATGAATCTGCCTGGCTCTGCCTCCCCAGTGCTGGAATTATAACTGTGTATGCCCCATACACACACTCATAAACATCTCTTCTCCTTAAAATGGGTTTATTGAGGAATTCATCTTTCATAAATGCACTAGTTAATGATTTTGACAAAAACACATGAAGCCATTTAACAATACAAAAATCAAAAATTTTTTGATCACTTCAGGGTGCCTTTGTTGCCTGTACCATACACTTCCTATCAATCATGGGTAATCTTTTACCTGAAGTTATGTTTTTTCCAGGTCATATAAAAAATGCAATATATATATATATATATATATATATATATATATAGTCTTTTGTGTCTTCTTCCTGTCACTGAGCATGATGCCTCTGAGGTTCATCTAGCTTGTTCAAGATGTCAGTCATCTATACCTTCTTACTGCTGAGCAATATCCCTTGATACAGATGCACCACTGTCTTAGAGTTTCTATTGCTCTGAAGAGACACCATGGTCACAGCAACTCTTATTTAAACACACACACACACACACACATACACACGCACAATCATTTAATTAGGGCTGACATTCAGTTTAAAGGTTTAGTCCATTATCATCATGGTGAGAATCATGGAAGAACACAAACAGACTTGGTGCTAGAGAAGTAGGTAAGAGTTCTACATCTGAACCGACAGCCAGCAGGAAAAGAGTGACATTGAGACTTGCTCTAGCATCTAAAACCTCAAAGCCCACCCCAAGTGACACATTTTTTCAACAAGGTCACACCTCCCAGTGCTGTCACTCCCTATGAGCCTATGGGGACCATTCATTCAAACCACCACAAGCACTATTTGTTTAGGGGCTTGCTGCACACTGAACACTTGAGCTATTGAGCTGTTTCCAGATTTGAGCCACTAGGAAGAAAACTACCATAAGTAAATATCCATAAACATGTCTCTGTGGATATATCGCTTTTCCAACTTAGGTAAATATCTTAAGTAAGATCCAAACAGAATTTGATTTGTAATGATGATGAATCCTCCATATAAACAAAGATTTGGGGGCTTCATGATAGACTCACAGGTCATGATAGCCCCAAATACACTGAGACCTCATGATGGCCTCCAAAAAAAGGGAATATGTATCAGGAAGGGTAGAATCTTGCCGTGCTTTTCTCATCGTGTTAATTAAATAAGAAAACAGCATCACCCTAAGAATAATGGAAAATGTCTACCCACACCCACATCCCTACCTCTGTTGGTCATTAAGAATTCATCTTTACAACACAAAAGCAAGCTGTTAACTTAGAATGAGTCCTCAAAGAGTTCCACCTCAAAGACCTGGCCAACAAGATGCAGGGAGCCCAGTCTGACTCATCTTTTGATTACCAAGGAAATATCAGTCTCACAATCATTGCCTATTCTTACATACCCACAGTGTCGCTGTAAATAATGGTTTAAAAATAGAAGGAATCTCAAAATAATTTTCCTTCCTCTAAAAAACATTCCCCAGGTTTCTGTGCTCTCTTTATTGTAGGATTTGTCTATAAAATGTCACCATGTCCTCTGATGGCAAGGGAACTAATGGTCTCCAAGGTGTTTTACAAGCTGAGCTTATACAGACATACGCTGGCTTCTAGTTTCATACCTAATGACGGAGTTAGTTCAAATAGGACATGTCAGCTTCTCAGAACTTGGTAGGACATCATTTTGTTCTCCCTTCTATTTTTTTCAAGTGAGTATCACATGCTAAGAAACATTTCTTCCAGCACTCTATCTGTGTTTTGTCTTGTCAAAGGAGGAGGCGTGGAGTCCTGGAACCCTGGCATTTAACACAGGAATGTCTATGTATGGATGAAACTGAATCTAAGATAATGACTTTGGGAACATTTTATATAAAATCAGGTACCTTAACAATGTCAAATGAAAGTTGATCATCCCAATACTTCTTATTCCAACATTCACTTTTCCCATTACAGAAATCCTCAGGTAATAAAAACCAATTTTCCCTTTATTCAGCATGAAATATCACATCAAATGATGTTTTGGTGTGCCCCATGAATTTCCTATACATCGTGAAGTAGAGCTATAGCTCTAACCAACTTGCTCACCAAAAACATAATGTTTACCATATAGGGAAATCCAGTTACCCACCAAGGATATCAGAACATAAGAACCTTCATGCTGTGTTTAAGGGGAATTCATACCCACTGGCATGACTCTGTGCCTATGAGAATTCCAAAGTTGTTGGCTCCACTCTAGGCATAGTAAATATCAATATAGGTTTTAACAAGATCTCCAGGTAACATATACATAGTCTATATCAAAGCAGAGACATGAGGCTGGAACCAGACCTTAGCTATGATGCTTGTATACATTACCATAGGTTACAGTTCATTCTCTAAAACATATTCTCTTTATATGTCCATTGGGATAGTTATTCTTGAATCAAAATAATTGTAGAAAGTCAATGAAGTGTCATGAGTACAATTGCTAATTATGTAGTAACAAATATGAATTAACTAATCAGTGATGATACATTGTGACCCATTCTGCTTTGAGGATGATTACTGAGGTTCAGTGCTGCTTCAGGGCTGATTTACTAGGCTTAATGTTGTTTGGGATGTTATACAGGGATGATGTTACTTTGGGGAGAGGTTCAATGGCATGAAACATGTTGTGACAATTTGCACGTGAGATCTATTTTTAATGTAATGCACAAGCAAAGGGTGTGATATTTTTCCTAGACCAAAGAAAGTCTAACATGAACAAAAGGACAATGAGAATAGAAAGGTCAAGGCAATAAGAAAGGGGAATGTGTAAAAGAAAAGACTGTATATATATATATATATATATATATATATATATATATATATATATATAACAGA
>NC_034591.1:125199258-125201907 GCF_900095145.1 Mus pahari | reverse complement strand
ATATATATATATATATATATATATATATAACAGATATATATATATATATATATCTGTTGTGGTGGTTTGGATGAGAAAATTCCCCCATATTTTTAAGCATTTGAATAGTTGGTCCCCAGTTGGTAGTGCTGTTTGGGGACCCTGTACAAAGTAAGAATTACTGGAGGAAGTATATCACTGGGGACAGACTTCTAAGATTAGAAATCACCTATTTAGTAGTTCACTGTCTATTTCATACTATTAGTTCAAGATGTGAGCTCTCATATGCATAGGTATCTCATATACATATATATTCATGTGTAGGGATAGAAGTTTGCAGTGCTTTTCTTGTGATGTAAATTAAATAAGAAAACACTATAACCCTAAAACTGATGAAAAAATCTACCCATATAACCTCTACCTTATAATTTGGCTTGGGTGTGCTGTTTTATCACAGAAATAAGATTTTGGAAGACATACCAAGGAGATTGTTGAAAAGTTTCAGAAGTATATGCTTAAAACATCAATCATTTTTCCATATACATGCACATATATATGTCCATGTATGTGTATAAGTATGTGTATACATGCACATGACTGTAATCCCAGCATTTAGGACATAGAAATACATATCCATCATGAAGTATATAGTGAGATCATTTCTCAAAAATCAAACCAAAAACATTGGAGAGTAGTAAGAATGAAGGGAGAAAAGGGCAGAGGGGAGAGGAACAGGTGGCAGAGTGAAGATATAAAATTTTGTCCTTTAAATCTCCAGTAATGGACTCTCACTATGTATTATTTAGTGAGTAAATTTTATTTTTATGAATGTTTTTATTAGATATTTTCTTCATTTACATTACAAATGCTATCCCAAAAGTCCTCTATACATGCCTCCAACCATGACCCCCAACCAAACCATTCACACTTCCTGGCCCTGGCATTCCCCTGTACTGGGGCATATGATTTTTGAAAAAACAAGGACCTCTCCTCCCATTGATGGCCGACTAGGGCCTCTGCTACATATGCAACTAGAAACACAGCTCTGGGGGTTACTGGTTAGTTGATATTATTGTTCCTCCTATAGGGTTGCAGACCCCTTCAGCTCCTTGAGTACTTTCTCTAGCTCCTTCATTAGGGGCCTGGTGTTACATCCAATAGATGACTGGGAGCATCCACTTATGTATTTGCCAGGCACTGGCAGAGCCTCTCAGGAGACAGCTATAGCAGGCTCCTGTTAGGAAAATCTTGTTGGTATCCGCAATAGTGTCTGGGATTGGTGGTTGTCTATGGGAAGGATCCTCGGGTGAGGTAGTCTCTAGATGATCCTTCCTCCCTTCTCAGCTTCCAACTTTGTCTCTGTAACTCCTTCCAGGGGTATTTTATTCCCCATTCTAAGAAGGTCTGAAGTATCCACTTTGGTCTTCCTTCTTCTTGAGTTTCATGCGTTTTGCAAATTGTATCTTGGGTATTCTAAGTTTCTGGGCTAATATCCACTTATGAGTGCATGCATATCATGTGTGTTCTTTCATGATTGTGTTACCTCGCTCAGGATTTTATCCTCCAGATCCATCCACTTGCCCAAGAATTTCATAAATTCATTGTTTTTAAATGCTGAGTAGTACTCCATTGTATAAATGTACCACATTTTCTGTATCTATTCATCTGTTGAGGGACATCTGGGTTCTGTCCAGCTTCTGGCTATCATCAATAAGGCTGCTATGAACATAGTAGAGAATGTGTCTTTATAACAAGTTGGAACATCTTCAGGGTATATGCCCAGGAGAGGTATTGCTGGATCTTCTGGTGGTACTATGTCCAATTTTCTGAGGAACCGCCAGACTGATTTCCAGAGTGCTTGTACCAGCTTGCAATCCTGTCAACAATGGAGGAATCTTCCTCTTTCTCCACATCCTCGCCAGCATCTGCTGTCACCTAAATTTTTGATCTTAGCCATTCTGACTGGTGTGAGGTGAAATCTCAAGGTTGTTTATATTTGCATTTCCCTGATGATTAAGGATGTTGAACATTTTTTCAGGTGCTTCTCAGCCATTCGGTATTCCTCAGTTGAGAATTCTTTGTTTAGTTCTGTACCCAATTTTTTAATAGGGTTATTTGATTTTCTGGTGTCCATCTTCTTGAGTTCTTTATATATATTGGATATTAGTCTCCTATCTGATTTAGGATTGGTAAAGATCCTTTCCCAATCTGTTGGTGGTCTTTTTATCTTATTGACAGTGTCTTTTGCCTTACAGAAGCTTTGCAATTTTATGAAGTCCCATTTGTCAATTCTTGATTTTACAGCACAAGCCGTTGCTGTACTGTTTAGCAATTTTTCCCCTGTGCCCATATCTCTGAGACTTTTCCACACTTTCTCCTATAAGTGTCAGTGTCTCTGGTTTTATGTGGAGTTTCTTGATCCACTTAGACTTGAGCTTTGTAAAAGGAGATAAGAATGGATCAATTCACCTTTTTCTACAAGATAACTGCCAGTTGTGCAAGCACCATTTGTTGAAAATCCTGTCTTTTTCCACTGGATGGTTTTAGCTCCCTTGTCAAAGATCAAGTGACCATAGGTGTGTGGGTTCATTTCGGGTTCTTCAATTTTATTTCATTGATCTACCTGTCACTATACCAGTACCATGCAGTTTTTATCACAATTGCTCTGTA
>NC_034591.1:125188547-125196788 GCF_900095145.1 Mus pahari | reverse complement strand
AGTGAGTTCCAGGACAGCCAGGGCTATACAGAGAAACCCTGTCTGGGGAAAAAATAACAAGACAAAAACAAAAACAAAAACAAAAAAAGAAGCTCTGTTGCTTCTGCAGCCCATGTGTTCTCCTGTGCAGACTGGTCTCTGAGGGACCCAAGATACAAGGTCCCCAGTTGGTGGTGCTGTTTGGGGACCCGTAGGAAGTGATCCTTACTGGAGGAAGTACATCACTGGGGACAGACTTTTAAGATTAGAAACCACCTAGTTAATAGTTCACTGTCTGTTTCATACTATTAATTCAAGATGTGAGCTCTCAGCTTCCAGTCCCTGACACCATACCTGCTGCCTCCTGCTATGCTGTTCCCTGACGTGATAGACTGTAACCCTTTGAAAGTATAAGGCAAAATAAACTCTACCTTATAATTTAGCTTGGTTGTGCTGTTTTAGCATAGTAATAGTATTTTGGGAGAAATACCAGGGTCATTATTGAAAAATTCCAGTAGTATATGGTCAAAGGCTTTAAGCCTAAAATATCAACCATTTTTCTCCATAGCCGTGTGAACACTGGACACAATGTGGTCTTTTAAACCTCAGCTCTCATTCTGCAAAATGAACAGGCCTGGTCAGTAAACTGTGTCTGTATTCCATGGCTTTAGATTTGTATGTATTAATGAGGTTGGAGAAATAGGATCGTGGAGTTGACCAGTATTCAGGAGGCTACAGTATTATCTAAACAGATGGGCAACAAACAGCTGAGAGCCATTTCTAGCGCAGATTGCATGATGAGTGAGGGGAGGGTCCCAGCTGTGCAGGCAGCTGTCTGCCATGAGGCTCGGCACCTAGCTAAATGGAAAATCTTTTCTGGGATTGATGAGCCATACTCAAGTAGCAGCCAGAACTCTGAAGCTACATATCAATCACATCACCTCTCCCAAGTTCCTTTTCCTTGACTTAAACAAACAAATACGAAGGGATCTGAACTTCACTGACACTTTTCACCTCTAATCTGCACAGTAAACACATTACAGCTTGATAAAAATACTCTCTCTGTGTGAGATATGCAATTTCCTTTTGAAATGCATGCTGTCAGAAATGAGAATTTATAGTGAAAACCATTAATCCAAATCTTGGAAATGATATTACGGTTTCAAGAAACGAGATTCCCTAGAAAATAGATGTGAATGCCACAGACTCTCAGTACTAAGAGGCTAGAGGTGTGATCAGTCCCCATCACTTTACAGACCGGGATGGTGGTCAAGAACTTGTCATTTGCTCCTGGAAACACTGAAATTCAAATCCAGGATATGTTGTTAGTTCCAGTTCCAATATTTTACTAATTAGAATGTACATAAACTTCCCTTTGAAATCCAGCTCTGCTCCTCATGGAAGATATGACTTTATCAAAGTCACCATACGTCTCTAAGCCTCAGGCTTGCTCACATGCAAACAGCAATAATACAGCTCTTCCACAAGGAAGAATTAGTGTATTTCTGGCCTCTTGCAAATAAAGACCTTTAGCAAATAAGAGGAGTTAAATGGTCAATGTACTTTCCTGCTGGATAATCATTCTTAAATCTCAGCATATTCCCACCCAATAGTTTTCCTCTAGCATATCAGTAATGCAACTGCAATCATAGTTTGCAGGTACTATTGTACAATAATTTCTGTTGCTGTACAATCCTCATGGTCTTCACTTTCATGGACTCATTGCATGTTGTTCAATGTATTGTCTATTGTATTGACTGAATATGACATTATCTGTTTGTCAGGGTGCTTCCAGGTTTTTTACTTTTAAGATTTTTACTCCAATACAGCTTCTAAATCCATAAGGTTTAATCCACATTCTGAGTTTGTTGCTTGAGCTAAATTTTCAGACATTACCATGTGGATTTTTTTTTAAATATAGAATTACCTAAAATTACCCCTCACTATAGTAAACAGTTTAACCACTAAAGACATGCACATAAATTCACTGAATTCAGAATTTTTTCGTTACTTGTCAATATATATAATCCAAAAGAGAACAGTAAACCATTTGGAGACAATGGCAGAATATATACCAATCACAGACATTTTTATAAATATATTTATAACCAAGAGAAAATCAAAGCCTATAAGAAATTTGATAAATCATGATAAAGTTGAGGGTGGTGCAGATAAATGTGACATGGTTCCAAAAAAGGAACAATTTGTAAGGACTGGATTTACAGAAATAAGGCCTAACTGTATCACATGCATAAAAATCACAAACCTTCTGGCCTGGGCTAAAGAAAAAACTCAAAACATAAAGTATGAGGACCTAAATCCAAATCTCTGAAACTTACATAAAAACTCAGACTTGCCTAGGATCCCATGAACGGAAAGTAGTCAGGTAGATCTGTAGGACTTACTGGACACCCAAGCCTACTCAGTAAGTTCTAGGTAAACGACAGACTTTCAAAAACAAAAACAAAAACAAAAACAAAATAAACCAAAACCAAACCAAAACAAAAACGATATGAAAAAACGAGGTGGATTGCTCCTGATAAGGTTTTCTTCTAGTCTACAGTCTGTCTCTCTTTCTTTCTCTCTCTCTCTCTCTCTCTCTCTCTCTCTCTCTCTCTCTCTCTCTCTTGCACACACACACACACATGCACACCCACATGCACACATGCACATGCATACACACACAATTATATAACACCTCTAAACTTGAATCATGAAATCGTCAGGATGACAGAGTCATGTACCTTAAGGTGCATTGTATGCTTTCAATTAAGAAACTTTAAAAACTTCTAAGGCACATTTCCATTTCCATCTATTCTCTCAGTCTCACTTCCACTAATATTAGACTGAATTACTTAGCATAACTATATGAGGAATGGGAGTCATCCTCTTGCTCATACATGGACCATCAGTATTCAGATACATTTCTCCCTCTCAGAACCTTCAGATCCCATGGCACAGATGAGAGAGTAATGTAGAATCATACCATCTAACAAATGCTGAATCATCTTTCCCTCCTCTTCTTTATGACTACTTCCTAGCAAAACTAGATAAGTTGGCCCTCCTCGTACCCAACAGAGGAGCGGATGATGAACATATGTACCTACAAAATGTTCCTTTCATACAGAATCTGAAAAGCATACGAACACACGCATAATTACCATGAGGTAATGATGCTTCATTCCGTGAATCAGTAATGCCTGCTGAAAGGAAACTTCAAAGGTGCTATCCTGAGTTGTGTGATTCAGCCATCTAGCCCATTCCCCCACAGAAAGAACATCAACAAGCACCACTGGCCAACAACACAATATAAAGGGAAATAGTTCAAAGGAGCAATGATGAAAATAAACACACACACACACACACACACACAAATACAAATTCATTTGAAAAGGGCACTTACTCAAATCTGTTTTACTATTCATGAAGTGGTTAAAGAAAATGAGAAATGAGTATGAATCAGTCGGTACCCTGAGGCCGCAATATTAACCTTTCTGGAACTCCAGCATCACGTTATCCAAATGAGTTTCTGTTTAGAAAACTTAAATACAAATCAAGTTAGAGAAGCGAGGTGAGAGTGAGTCCCTGCATCCTTCCAGCACTGGGCCCAGGGAGCTCCCCAGACTGGAAAGAGGGGCAGGCAGGGTGAGGGGTCCCTGTGCCAGACAGATGCTACCGAGTGGGTAAGGAGCTGGCATAAGAAAAAAGAGAATATAAAGAGAGGCTCCCAGGGACTAAACCACCAGCCAAAGAGTGCATATGGAGGGACCCATGGTTCCAGCCACATATGTAGCAGAGGATAGCCTTGTCAGGAATCAATGGGAGGAGAGGGCTTTGGTCCTGTGAAGGTTCTATGCCCCACTGTGGGAGAATGCCAGGGCCAGGAAGTGGGAGTGGGTGGGTTGGTGAGCAGGGGGAGGAGGGGGATGGAGGAGGGGATAGGGGATAGGGTGAGGGTGTTTTCTAGAGGGGAAATCAAGAACAGGGATAACGTTTGAAATGTAAATAAAGAAAATATCCGAGAGAGAGAGAGAGAGAGAGAGAGAGAGAGAGAAGATTCTTTTTTCTTGGATATTTTCTTTATTTACATTTCAAATGTTATCCCCTTTCCCAGTCACCCCACCCGACCCCAGAAACCCACTATTTCTTCACCCTCCCCCTGCTTCTATGAGGGTGTTCAACCACCCACCTGCTCCTGCCTCCCAGCCCTTGAATTCCCCTAAACTGGAGCATCAAGCCTTCACAGGACTAATGACCTCTCCTCCCATTGATGCCTGACAAGGCCATCCTCTGCTACATATGCGGCTGGAACCATGGGTCCCTGCATATGTACTCTTTGGTTGGTGAATCTATTATTAACTGTAGTCACAATGGTCTATATGAGTTCTTTTGAACCTGAGTACATTTTAACAGACATATCCTCACTTTTCCTACTTGCAACATATCATTTAAATCTGTATTTCTGTGAGTTCTATTTTTGAGGGTTCACATTTAAGGGGGGATATGCAGTATATGCCTGTCCCTGGCTTATTTGACTTACTGTAAGTGACTTACAGGTTTACTCATCTTGTCAGATTCGCCAGGCTTTCTGTCTTCCTTTTCTAGAGCTGAAAAATGTCACACATACATATCACATCATATTTTCTCTGTCACTTCATTTATCAATTGATACTTGATTGGTTTTGTCTTAATGTTGGGAATATGGACATACAGGTATCTTCAGCAAGCTGAATCCAGTTCCACTGGACATACCCCATAGCAGCACTGTGGGATAGCATGGTAATATTGCTTCAAATATTCTGATACTCTTCCATGCTTTCCACAATAGCTGCACTAAATTACACCCCAACCATATAGATGAAAATCTGTTTTCCCACATCCTTATCAAAATTACTTTTGTTGTAACAGTCAGCCTAATAAGAGTAAGGTGATATCTTACTGTGGTTTTGATACATGTTTCCAGATAACTACTTATATCAATCACATTTTCATGTACCATTGGCTATTTTAGGTTTTATTTTATAAAATGACTATTTAGACATGGGTTTCCTTTTAATTTCATTTTGCTGGTTACTGACATTTCTGTGTACAAATAAATGCTATAGTCTGAGATAGTTTCATCTGATATTTTGTTTTGGTTTCCTGCTCTCTTGGGGTGTGTCCATGTGTATCTTTGTGTATCTATGTCGGTGTGTCTGTCTATAAGTTTGTCTGTGTGTCTATATCTGTCTATATGTATGTATGTATGTATGTATGTGTATATGTATGTGTGCCTTTTCTGTATCTGTGAATCTGTGTGTATCTTTGTGTGATCTGTCTCTGTGTGTTTGTCTGTGTGTGTATGTCTGTCTCTGTGTGTGCATTTTTCTATATTAGTGTATACCATGTGATAAATCTTTTTCAATATAAAATTAATCCTATTTGTATCTAAATTTGGTTAAGAAAACTGTTAAACCTAATCTTGAGTAGTTAATCTAAAATTTTTTCTTATAAAAAGAAATAATTAAAATATTAATGGGAAAGCATATTGACAGCTAGAGTTTCCTTTAAAACAATGTATTATACATGCAAATTTGAGAAATCTATTAGAAAAGTGTGATTGCTCCATCCTCAGAATTAATGGAAAACTTTCTCCCACTTTGTTCTCTAGATTCCTTTTTATATTATATAATCACTCTTTTTTATATTGGTTTGGCTTTGATTGTGTGTCTCATTAGACAAAAAGTTCCACAAATAAGATAATTTTGTTGCATATTTAGTATCATCAAACTATGTGGTATGAAGTGGGCATTAAAATGCTCAATGACTAAGAAAAAAACATGTTGGATCCTAGACTTTAGACCCTAACCTTCAAGTCTGATGTATCTACCACCTCATTTAATCTTCACAATAATCTAAGAGAGCTGCACTGGCATTAACTTTTACAGGTTTGAAATCTGAGACACAGAACTGCCAACACTTTACAGTTACATGGCTTCAGGAACAAGTGATGCCATGTCACAAACAGAAGTCTGTCGGTAATCTGAGCAATTGATCCTAACAAGAAGACAACTCAAGGACGGGTAATTTGTGTATCTTTTTTTGACACAAATATTGAAGATTCAGAATAGTGCTAAACTGTGCTTTTTGACAGCAACAATGATCTTTTCTCCTTTTTTCACACTAACATTTTATCCCTGTGCCTTGGACAAGTTTCTTACCTAAAACCTGAGAGAAACATAAAGTTGGTCCCATTCCCGGAAGTATGGATGTATAATTAAATGAGTGACTCATGGTTAGATGGATAGCTCATAGATAACCTCTCTAATATCTCTGCCATGCCTCAAACTGAAAGGCCAAAGATTGGGTGAAGGTAATGAATGACACAGAACCCCTAAAAGCAGCTGGCTTCATTCAACTCCCACATTCAAATAGTAACCATCTCTTGCAGCCTCATTCCATTATTTCCATGACATCAACATCTATGTTTAATTTAAATATAAACCTGCATTTGGGTGAGTCAGGAGGCTCATGACCTGACTTGAGTCACTCTGCCCCAAGATGAAACCTCATTCTCATGCTTTTCCTTTAAAGGAGAATACTGAAATTTTGATAAAAGAAGAATTCACTAGCAAGAGTACCTCTCTAGCAGTTCTCTGAAGCCTTCCCAAACACTTGCTTCCAACACAAACATAAGCCTCCTCTCTTCTAATTCCAAAGCAAAAGCAGAGACTATGAAGTATCAAAAGCAAATAGCAAAGCACATCAGATATTCTTTCAGCGTGGTGTGTTTGCATGGAGACAGCAACCACTTTGAAGTCCTAACTCTTTTGAACGTCTTTATCAGTAACTCCCTGGGGTCTGTTCTTTTCTATCTTTTAAAAGACATGCAGCACCGTCCAAAAAATAATTACTGAGCTCTGATTATTTCTTAGGCTCTGGCTTTGGATTTGAGGGTATTTCAGCCAATAAAATACATTTAGCCTCTGTCCCTATGGAGTTTGTAGTTTCAGGATAAATCAGCTATGAAACATCAGTTGTGTGGTGGGGACTTTATTCAAAACATTTGCAGACTAGGGAAATCCTCCACTGGAAGAGACCCTTAAATTAAGCCGATAGGATACATAGGTACATAAATGATCAAATAACTAAGCAATGGATTCCCTAGTAACTCTCCAATGGCATGTATGTATCACAGCTACATTTTTAAACCAAAAGCAGTTTAACAAGGCTAACAGTACTCATCTTTGGAAAGAATAAAACATAATAGCCTACAACTAATTTCTCTCTTAAAATTGGGCTTCACTTTTATCAGAAGCCCAATTGATAAAAAAATCCCTTTGCCCTAAGGGTAGGAAAGTACTGCTTTGTTTATAGTAAACCTTAGTTTGTATTGAAGCTTGGGAGATATTGGGGGGGGGGTGCTCTATAAGGCATCCTATACATCAGAAAGAGACTGTAACACTAGCTTAGGTGCTGGAGCCAAGGGTTAGGATTTATCATGCAACTAACACCTTTGTCTAAGGAAACAGCATATAATTAGGAACATTACATGGAATTTTCTCTACTAATGAATGACAAAACAAGCAGGGAACAGATGAGAATTTAAAGAAGTCAGAGAATGTCTGTTAGGGGGGAAAAATGCACAAATGAGAAGAGAGAATTTCTTCACATTAGCAATGATGAATTGTGTAGAACAAGAGGAGGCCCAAGTCACTCTAGCAAAACAGAACACTTTGGGTATTGATAATAGTCAACAAGCAGTGTCAGCACCCCATTTAAGCAAATTTCATAAAAGAAAGCTGCACCTTGGAAATTCCCTGAAGTGTTCATTTGTATGCCCATCACCTCAAAGACAGGGAAAACTCTAACAAGAACCACAACAGAAGAAAGCCCTCAGACTTCAGAAAATGGTAGTTTTCTTCATCTATCTTTACATAAAACATGATTTATGTTTTAGACAATATTATCTATCTGTGGTGGTCTGAATAGCAATTGCCCCCATGTGTCAGATGTTTGAATCCTTGGTCCCAGTTAGTGTAACTGTTAGAGAAGTATTAGAACCGGTCGCCTTTTTAGAGGAGGTATGTCACTGTGGGATGAATTTTGATGTTTCGAAAGCCCATGACATGCATAGTCATGCCCAGTCTTGTTCTCTCTTTTTGTCTGTCTTTAACTTACAGATCAGATGTGAGCTCTCAGTCACTGCTCCAGCATGGTGCTTATATGCCTGCCTGCCTGCCTGCCTGCCTGCCTGCCTGCCTGCCTGCCTGCCTGCCTGCC
>NC_034591.1:125183311-125188284 GCF_900095145.1 Mus pahari | reverse complement strand
GCCTGCCTGCCTCCCTGCCTGCCTGCCTGTCTCCCTGCCTGCCTGTCTGCCTGCCTGCCTGCCTGCCTGCCTGCCTGCCTGCCTGCCTGCCTGCCACTGTGCTCCCCACCATGATGCTTATGGACTTGCACTTTGACTCTAGAAGCAAGCTCCCAACTAATTGCCTCCTTGGTCATGATGTCTCCTCACAGCAATAGAACAGTAACTAGGACACCACCCCCACTATACTGCTCTTCTCCATCTCAGTTTCACTGTTGACTCTGCTAAGTGAAGGGTAAGGATCAGGTTTCCAGTGGGAAAACTAAACAGCATCTCTTCCTAGTAACTCCCGAGTTTATTTTAAAGAAGGCTGCCACATTAACATGATTAGTGGTGGGCAGGGAGATAGCCCAGTGGACAAGCATTTGCTGCATAGGCATGAAGACTGGACATCAGGTTGAGAGAACTTACATAAAGTCAGATGCTATGGCAGGCATTTGTGATCTCAGTATATCTTCAGGAAAATGGGAGGTAGATACAGGAAAACTCCCCAAGGCTAACATAGTAGCATAGGTAGTATGAACCAGAAGAGACTGCCTCAAACAAGGTACATGGTAAGAGCTGACCCATGCAGTTGTCCTCTGATTCCCACATGCATACTATGAGATATATATATATATATATATATATATATATATATATATATATATATATATATATACACATATACACATATACACATATATACACATATGCCATATATATCATGCAAACACAATAATAATAATAATAAATAAATAATAACAAATTATTATAGAATAATCAGTGAGGTGACCAAAGAAAGAAGTCAAGTTGGTTGGCTGAGCCTGAACCATCCACAATCCTTATCCTGAGCCTATGTTCTGTCAGGACAGGATCACGCTGTCCCTACTAAGAACAAACTAGGACCAAAATCATGGGGAAAGGGGAAATCACACAAGGAAGGAGACAAAACATTCAGAACGATTCTGAACTCAGATTTATAAGATATCTGAAGACACCACCTTTGTATCTGTGATAGTTTGGATGAGAAATGGAGCCCCATAGTTTGGGGCATTTGAACATCCAGTCCCCATTTTATGGTAGTCTTAGGGAAGGATTAAATGGTACAGCCTTCCTGACAGAGGTACATCACTGAGGACAGACCTCAGATTAAAAATAAAATGTCATTTCCAGCCTCCTCTCTGCTTCATGCTTGTGGTTGGGGATGTGAGCTCTCAGCTTCCTGCTCCAGCTCACATACATGCCTGTTTGTATGCCTCCCCACCATAATGGTGATGGATTTTTATCCCCCTGGAACAATAACCCCAAATAAATCCCTCCTATTATGAGTTTTCTTGGTATAGTATTTTACTAAAACAACAGAAAAGTAACAAATACAACGTCCCTCTGAAGCCTTCTCAGTTCTGCTCTTCGGTATGATATCTCCACCTGGCGATCTGCACAGTCCTCTACGCCAAATCACTCTATGATCCTCTGCTGATGAAACTCTTGCCCATTCAGTTCCACGCTGCAGTGAAGTATAAGCCTTTATATCACTCAGCTATACCCACTCAGTCTTCAATACTCCTTTACTAACTGTGGCTCTAGCTTTCACTGTTGCTTTTGTTTTTCATAATTTCACACATGAGTATTATATTTACATTTCCCTCTCCAAATACCCCCATGTATCCCTGATTCCAGTGCAAATTCATGGCCTCTTATTCTTTTCCTGGGTCTATTTAGTGTTGCACATATGCACATACGTGGGGCCGATCTCTTGGGATTGGATAAGCTACTATGAAGGTTTCCCTGACTCAAATCACGACAATCCTGTAACTAGGAACTATTTGGGGGAAGGACATAAAGGTAGAAGGAAATAAGAGAATTAGCATCTCTAGGAAGCAGAGGAGGGTCCAGGAGAGAAATGCCAGGGAGAAGTGTGACTTTACGTGTGTGTCTAAAAATATCACGCTGAAACCCATTAATTTTTTACACGTAAGATGCTAAATAAAAATAAATGATTTCTGCCTAATTTCCTAGGGATCATTTTGCCTATTTTTAGTTATTCTAATACAGAAATACTAGACTTTCTGAATTTTTTTTAAATACAGTCAAATGACTTTAGAAAGTAGGAGAAATAGAAAAACACAAAAACATTTTTAGGCAGAGTGTATACTGACTTAAAATGTGCATTTGCATTAAATTATTCATCTGAGAATTGAATGGGAATGCCTTAATTACTCAGAGAGGCAAAGGCCTATTAAAATGTGGAGGAAATCATGTACAACTATGATGACTTTCTTTTTTATTACTGCTTTAATAACTGCAGACTTCAACTGGTACCAATGATTATATTACTATTAATGCCTATTTTGTGCATTAGAAGTTGAGAAACATCTAAGACGCTAGCTTGAATACATTTTTTTTTTTAATCCTGAGTAATGATAAGCTTTCTTATTTTCCTTCTTCCCATCTGGTGAGCTTCAACAGAGTGATAAAGAAAGAGTCTAGCAAATTTAATTATGGGAGCCACGTCTCCAGAACTGATAGATACTGTACTAACAGAAAATATCCAGACTCAAACTTCCAAACTTAACTTCAGAGGTGGTTCCAGAATAAGCTTTGTTTGTTCTTAACTCCCTAAAATGCTCCCAATGGTTCTGAGAACAAAGTGTCTCTTACAAAGTCTGAAATTATTCGATAAATATGAACAGTAGCAATAATAGCTTGCTCTAATAGATGGCTGCTGCACTCCTGGCACTGTGCCAAACAATGCAAATACCGTTTATGTTTATCCTACCAACATCCTGATAGCATATGCCTACTTTGCTCTGTTGCTGTTCCCACTACACCGATGGATTTCAACCTCCCTAATGCTAGGACCCTTTAATACAGTTCTTCATATTGTAGTGACGCTGGCCATAAAATTATATTCATTGGTAATTCATAACTGTAATTTTGATACTGTTATGAGTCATAATATAAATATGTTTTCCAATGGGCCTAGGCAACCCCTGTGACCCACAGGATGAGAATCACTGAACTACACAGCTTTAAAAGAAAAAAAAAAAACAGAAGTAGCAGATGCCTGGAGTCACAGGGTACTGCATCTCAGAGTCTGAGCCACAGGGAAAGTCACTGCTCAATGATGATGAGTTCGGCCCCGCTAGGAAAGCAGAGTTCACTATGACCTAGAGTTATCTGGAAATTCCCTAATCTAGAGACAGAAAAGTGAGTGAGAAGGGGGCACTCGCCGTCTGTATAGTTGTGCAGGACCAAAACAAAGAGAAAAGACAAAGAAAACAAAGAGAAATCCTTAGGTTACTGATGCCTTTCAACACCTGTTTCCAGACCCTCTGAGGCTGGGCTACCATCCCTGGGTTCAGGATACATATAGCTAATATTAATAGTATCCTTCTAGTTGATGTTTCAGTTCTGTGGGAAAGGATTCTATTACTTCCATTTGATCACACTCATTAGCATTGACTGGAACTCATCTAAGAATCTAATGAAAATTCTTTAAGCAGAAACCTTTCTGTAGCTGATTAATCACCCATGCGTGTAAATAGGAACTGGGATGGTCAGAGGCAACCACTAAAAACTGAATATATTACCAGAGGGCTTACCTATTTGTTCAAGTTATCTCTCACATCCAATTCAATCTCAGCAACAATTCTGCATTCCTTTTTAAAAAAAAACCTCTGCACAGCAGTGGTATTCACTAATAATAATCACTAGAAATATTATACTCAGAAGACATTCTACTGTTTAGACATCTCTCTCTCTCTCTCTCTCTCTCTCTCTCTCTCTCTCTCTCTCTCTCTCTCTCCCCCCTCTCTCTGTGTGTGTGTGTGTGTGTGTGTGTGTGTGTATCTGTCTGTCTGTCTGTCTGTCTGACTGACTGAACATTTTTGAAGATTTGGCATACACATTCACCATTAAACTGAATCTCAACACAGGCTTTAGAATCCTATGAAACTATAAGAAAATAATTATTAATAAATATTAATAATTTGTTTCTCATCTACCTTCCTGATGAACTATGGATTATAGGTGCACATATTAAGTTTATATTCAAAGCAATAGATAGCATAGATTTTTGTAAAATTTTTTATTCTTATTTTTCATATTTTATTAGAATATATTAGTTATACATAATAGGGAATTGCACTGTGACACTTTCATAGTTGTAATGTGTCCTTCTGTCATAATCATCACACTCCAGTTGGCCTTCTTTCCCCCTCTCATACTTGTTAATACCTTCATCTTCAGAAATTATTTTTAATTCTCAATAATTTAGTTTTTATTCACTTTATACCCTGATCACAGACACCCTCCCTCCTCTCCTCCCAGTCCCACTTTTGCAAATCCCTCCCCCCATTAATCCCAACCCTTGGGTACTGCCTCAATCTGAGAAATTTAGCCCCCAAAAGACTAGGCACATTCTCTCCTGAGGCCCAACCAGACAGTCCAGGTAGAGAAAGGGGATCCAATAGCAAGATGAGTCATAGATAGCCCTGCTCCAAAATTGTTATGACTCCCACATGAAAACCAAGCTACACACCTGCTTATGTATGCTCTTATGTTGGTGGTTCAGCCTCTGTGAGACCCCTAGGACCCAGGTTAGTTGATTCTGTAGGTCTTCTTATAGTGTACTTGACTCCTCCTGCTTACTCAATTCTATACTCAACTCTTCCATAAGACTCTACAAATTCTGCCTGATGTTTGGCTGTGGGTCTCTGCATCTGTTTCTATCAGCTGCTGGATGAAGTCACTCAAAAGACAGTTATGTGAGGCTCCTGTATGCAAACATAACAGAATATCATGAAATAGTGTCAGAAACTGGCTCTCACACATCAGATGGGTCTCAAGTTGGGTTGTCTCTGGTCTGTTTAGCTATACCTTTCCCATCCCTCCAGAAATGACCATAAATCTTTATTATTATTATTATTATTATTATTATTATTATTATT
>NC_034591.1:125178202-125183161 GCF_900095145.1 Mus pahari | reverse complement strand
AAGTTTGCAAGACCAAGGGGCCTCTCTTCCCAATGATGGCCGATTAGGCCATCTTCTGCTACATATGCAGCTAGAGACACAAGCTCAGGGGGTACTTTTTTAATTACATGAAATTGTACTTTTCAATGGTTCTAATATTTTAGCAGCCATGTAAGGATGTTAAACTTAACACAATATTTTCAGCAATAAAAGCAGCAGAGTTGAGTATTAACATTTTTCCCACTTCTAAAATAAATCCCATTATGTTATAGCCTAGAGTTATAGGGCAGGAATAAGCTACAGGAAAAGCCACCTTCATTGTAAGCATTTTCTTGAAGCATCTTTTAAAAATCCTCTTTTAATACAGGAATGGTTAATTAGATACTAAAACCCAGCTCTAAATCTGCCTCAAGCAAGACTTCCAGGTAGAAATACATAGGGTTTTTTTTTTTCCTTCAAATCTCACTCAGCTCCATATTCCCTATCTCCTGCCAATGTTAGGTTGCTTTTGGAACATGATATAGCAAACAGAAACCTGGCGGCAAAGACAAGGACTAGGAGAAAAGTAATAGTGCGAATAAATAAACTTCAGAGCAAAAATTGAGAACTAAAAATAATGCCCTCCAAAATCATGCTCAGGGCTTAAAAACTGATCATCTGCTAAGTGGGCCCAGTTGTGGTTGGAATAAGAAATGTTCCCCACAGTTTTGTGTGTTAAATATTTGGTCCCCAGGTGGTGGAAGTATTTGGGAGGTGGCAACTAACTACAAAAATAAATCACTAGGGATATACCTTTGAAATTCCTACCCAGCCCCCAGTTCCTTCTCTCTGCTTCCTGCCCACCATAAGGTAAATGGCCACTACCATATGTTCCCACCATCTCACTACAAACCCACAAGGAACATAGCCAACAACTTTGAACCTAACCGTGTGAAACCTGAAGCCAAAACAAACACTTCCTACTGTAAGCTGATTCTCTCAGTATTTTGCCACAGCAATGAAAAGGCTAATGGTGTACAAGTTTCTGTATAATACACTCTGTTTTAAAGATCAGATCTATACATAACCAATGTTGATACACAGGTATATGATTCTACATTAAAATGTGGACTTCTTTTTTTTAAGATAAAGTACGTGGTGAATTTATTTTGAGATACAATGAAAATTCTGGACTATAGGATTTTAGTTAACATATTAGATTACATTTAGATATGACTCTTTTTGTCTCACATTGAGACTATGGTTTTTAAATAGTCATGCTATAATATAATTGGACAATTATGTTATGATTGCTTACCTCTGCTAGCATTTGTTTATTATCTATCCATAACAAATGCACAACAAATAAATACAAGCTTCAAGCTCTCTTAGGTCCATTTCAGAGTGGGAGTCTGTGGAAACTATTCTATTGTTCCATTCTGAATTTATTAAAATCATTTATTTTATTAAAATATTCACAGGCAGTAAGTTGATTTGAAAGGATAAACCAACATAAATATTTAAGTGTGTTTTAAAGTTAAGGATATTTGCCTCTGTTTTTGGAGAATAGTACAAATGCTCTTCTATTAATATCTTTACCTATACTGACACATGTACATTGAAAATTGTATGTTTAATCATTATCCTATGATAGAGAATTTTTAAAAAGTAAATCCAGTAGCTTAAACCTTTTGTGGGACCCAGTCCTTACTTAATTGCTATAAAGATATTAGATTTTTTTTACTGAAATTTTCTGAATTGTCTTTAGAGAAAAACACAAGCTTTCTTGCTTGTGCATCCTTTGTCACCTTCTTCCTCTTCACTTCAGACTTCATTTCTGTCTACACTCAGCTATGAACTTGCTGGACCTCCTGCCTGTCATATTCTCAACACTTCAGTCAGACTGGGTTCCTTCCAGCTCAGGAAACTCACCCAGGTTCAAGACTATGTTTGCCAGCATCTACAAAAACCAAAGTCTTTTTAAAACAGAAAGGGATTCAAAATGGGGGATTGGAACCAAACTTTGGCAAATATAGAGCATGAAGGTCCAATGAAATTTTATTTTCATAGAAGAAGTGAAGGTAGGAAAAGGAGAAGGACCAAGGTGAACCATCACTCTCAGTACCAGGTTTTGTCCATAAAGATGGGCAGGGCTCAGAACAGAGCAGAAGAACAACACTAGTTTCTAAATTATCAACCAAATGGATCACCGCCTAACCATTGTCCACACTCCTGCTCCTGATAGGAAGGTACTTCCCACACCCTCAACAATCCCATTACACTTGAAAGTGATAACCTCTGGGATGACAGAAGGAAGGCCTCAAAAGTCACTAACAGCAGTGAGGACCAAGAGGGAAATTAATCAATCAACTCTTACAGGGCATCTAAATGGAACCAAAGTCTTGTGACAATGTAAGGTGGTTTGAGCTAAAGCAAAAAAAAAAAAAAAAAAAAGGTAGCTAGGCCTTGGTTTCCAGGTATTTCAATTGGTGCCATCTCTGCTTCCCCTTCCCACAGTCTACTTGTAGCAGTAGGAAAAACAAACAAACAAACAAAAAAAAAAAAAAACAGGAACATTGGAACACTGCATATAGCTGCACTCCCAGCAAGTAAGTGTCACCATTTAATCTATCCATCCATCCTTGGAAGAAAAAGCAGAGCTTGGCCTTATTTGTCAGAACTTGTTTCTGGAACCCAGCCAGATTCTTCAAGTCAATTTCTCGCTATGCAAACTCGGTCTGTGATATTATGCTGTAGCAACCCAAATTGACAGTATAACTGTGCATAGACAGTATCTCCTTCAAGTACCCTGCAAATTTAAATGAACTGGCCAAGATGCGACTCTTCTCGACTTCCTATGCACATTGGTTCTTTAGTTAAAAGGTATCTGGTAAATTCAGTTAAAGAAAAAAAGGAAAAGGAAATGGAAGTTACTTGACTTTAGAGAAAAACTGTAGCAATAGTGCAGAGTTACCATCTTGTGCTCATCCAGATTCTCTTCATGTCAACTGTTTACAAAACTCTAATATAAAAAGACCGGGTGTGGTGCCTGCCACATACTGATAACCACAGCACTAGGAGGGAGACATAGGAGGATCAGAAATCCAAGGTGCCTCAGAAACTTCAAGGCCAGACTGGGAAACAAAAGATCCATTCTTAAAGCGGGTGGGGGGAATCTATTTAACTCTTGTCAAAACTAAGATAATGATACAAAAATATTAACCAAGCCAAGAAACTTATTTGAATTCTACTGGTTTGTCTTTTAATATATCTTGTGTCTGGGGACCTTTCAGCAGCTCATATTATTTTTAATTTAGTCCACTTTTGTTCCCTTTAGGCTTCTGGAGTCGACAATGTTTCAGGAGCATCTTTGCTTCTCAGGATATGGCATTTTCCAAGACAATTGATCAGCCATTGGTTTTTGTTTGGTTGCTGTTTGTTTGTTTGTTTGTTTGTTTCTGCATGTCCTTCTGTTCAAGTTTACCTACCATTGTTTCAGGACTAGACTGAATTTATAAAAACCAGATAAACAAAATATTGTGTTTCTCAGTGAAACACTTTAGAAAGACATATGATGTTGTCTTGTGCTTACCTTAATTTCTAGATAAACTAGTCTGTGCTTTATCCATGGTAAAGTTTTTATGCTTCTCTTTATAGTTATTAAATGTCTTAAAGAGCTATTTTGAAATTATAAAGGCCCTCTCATTCTAACTTTCATTACTAATTTTAGTGTGCACTGGTGGATAGTGTCTGCAGTGATTATTTGGGGATGAGTATGTAATGACTCTATTTCCTTTCTGCCTTCCACATAACTGTAACTATGATGCATAGGAAAAGCCATTCTTTTTTCTATGGGAGCATTTAGCTATTTATGTCTACAAGTACAAACTCACAAATATTTATTCTATAGGTCCTAATTAAGCATTATCTTTCTTTTGGAACTACCTTGGTCCAGCTTTGGCTATCAACAGCTCCTTCAGGTGACCTGTGTGCTCTTTAAAGAAGCTCCGTCATCTTAAGGGTATTTCTCTACATTCTATCATAACGTTCTTTTATTTTCCAGTATTCTTCCATCTACACATGTTTTCCACCCAAACTTCAATAACAAACTACCTAACTCCATAAAATATCTTTATTGGCAGCTTTATTGGAATTATATTCTGTCCTTGGCTTTTCAATCACACATTTAAAACATTCTGAGAATCTGTGGGTGTGATCCATCCAAGTGTCTTTAAAAGGTGGAAAAAATGGCAAGTTATCACAAGACACATTAGAACTGAAAATGACGTACTCATTCTAATGAGGGAGACGAACCTAAAGATCCAAAGTGCATTTTGGAGAACCCAACCTGGCAGTTAACTTATTTATAATGTATGTGAGATGTCACTGATTCTTTTTCTTAAGGATTCTTTTTCCTTAGAACTGACTTTTTTCTGAAGGCCTCCCTTTGTGTCCACTGCCATTGCATTAGTTTAGAAGCTCAGCTTTTCTCTCTGGCATCCAGGCAACCAAGTCCTCAGAAGTATCCAGTTTATGGCAGTAGGTTATCTCATTTTCTGATCCAACAAAGAAAGAGAACTTCAGACCAATTTCACTTATGAATATTGAGGCAAAAATACTCAATAAAATCCTCGCAAACCAAATCCAAGAACACATCAAAATGATCATCCATCATGAACAAGTAGGCTTCATCCCAGGGATGCAGGGATGGTTTAATATAAGGAAATCCATCAATGTAATCCACTATATAAACAAACTCAAAGACAAAAGTCACATGATCATCTCATTAGATGCTGAGAAAGCATTTGACAAAATCCAACACCCCTTCATGATAAAAGTCTTGGAATGATCAGGACTTCAAGGCCTATACCTAAACATAATAAAAGCAATATACAGCAAACCAGTAGCTAACATTAAAGTAAATGGAGAGAAGCTGGAGGCAATCCCACTAAAATCAGGGACTAGACAAGGCTGCCCACTTTCTCCCTACCTATTCAATAT
>NC_034591.1:125174942-125178191 GCF_900095145.1 Mus pahari | reverse complement strand
ACCCAAGGAACTGAAGGGGTCTGCAACCCTATAAGTGGAACAACAATATGAACTAATTAGTACCTCCAGAGCTCGTGTCTCTAGCTGCATATATAGCAGAAGATGGCCTAGTCAGCCATTGTTGGGAAGAGATGCCCCATGGTCTTGCAAACTTTATATGCCCCATACAGGGGAACACCAGGGCCAAGAAGTGGGAGTGGGTGGACAGGTGAGCAGGGCTGGGGGGGGGGGGTTAAGGGACATTCGGGATAGCATTTGAAATGTAAATGAAGAAAATACCTAATAAAATAACTGAAGAAAAAGAAAAGAGGCTATGAATTTAGAGGAGAGTATGGGAGTCACAGAAGAGGATTTAGTGGGAGGAAAGGGAAGGTGGGAATATGGTAAATGAATATAATGACAAAATTTACCAAAAATTGTATGCACCTTTCTTAGCAAATGTTTTCTATCTTGAATAAAACTGTGTCCATGAGATCTCTTACTTGTAAAAAAAATAAGAAAAGAAATATTTTAAGGGTAATATAGTGCACCATTTATCACAGATGTATCACAAGATGTGCAATAGCAGCACATCTTGGCTATGTCTGTACTCAGAACCTTAGTAGCTATGATAATAGATGACAGTTCCAAAGTGTGTCACATCAATTCCCATCTTGCTTGAATCCCCTTTTTAAAAGAGCCCAGGACCGTTAGTCTTCATTTAGTGTTTGGGTAAATGAAGCGGAAAAGTTGCCATTTACCAACACACATGACAAGCAACTGCAAGAAGATTTACATAACAAATTTATTACAACTTTTCATTTTGTTTTGTTGATGGGTGGTATGAAACAGCACTGTATTTCAGAATGCTAGAACACCCTATGTGCAAGGTCCTGGGTTCAGTATTAACACCACACAGAAAAATAAATAACTAGAACTCTCTATGTAATACAGCTTGGCCAAAAACTCATGATCCTTCTGCTTGAGCCTCAGGATTCTAGACATGTACCACTATGCTTAATAGCCCATTATGACTCATATATGCTAATATACACTGCAGATAATTATAAAGTATGAATACATTAACATTCTACATGTTATATGTATGCAACATTTCATTTGTACATAGTAACATATGGACAGCTACATGAAAGGCACCTCCTAGAGTGATACATAGAAAACTCTGCCTAAGTATGTATGTTAACTATAAGAAATTATCAACTGTTCTACAAAAATTACATGATTACAGGCAAGAGAGTTTAGAAGCATAAAATACCTGAAGAAGAGTATTTGTTAGTTTTCTATCACTACAAAAGCCTGTGCTAAAGCAGGGTGTGACAGTCCACATCTTTCAGAGGAAAGCAATCCCTGATGAGTTCCAGATTAGCCTGGTCTATGTAGCAAGTTTCCGGTCAGCCAGTGCTACACAGTGAGACCCTGCCTTTCATGGGAAGACCAGCAGTCTCAACCAACCCAGACCCCTGAGATCTCTCAGAAACTGAGCCACCAACAAGGAAGCATACATTACCTGGTGCAAGGCCCCCGACACATACTGCAGAGGACTGCCTGGTCTGGCTTCAGTGAGAGAAGATGAACCTAACCCTCAAGAGACTTGAGGCCCCAGAGAGTGGGGAGACCTAGCAGGGGGAGAGGACATCCTCTTGGAAACAGTAGGAAGAAGGAATGGGATGTGGAACTGTGGGAGGGTGGACCAGGAAGGGGTAATGACTGGACTGTAAAAAAAAAATAAATAAAAGTAATAAATAAATAAGATAATGGTTTGTTTCAGCTTGTATTTTTGGAGGTTTCAGTTCATAATTGATTGATTCTCTTGCCTTAAGTGAGACAGGAGACTGCAGCAGAAAGAAGATTAGGAGCAGAGCCAATCAACCCATGGCTGACAACCAAAAAGAAAAGAAAGAATAAATAAAAACAGAAGCATACCAGAGTCCCAAGACAACCTTTGAGGGCACATCCCTAGTAACTAAGAACTCCCCAGAATAGGCCCTACTTAGTTTCAACCAATAACAACTCAAGCTGAGAAACAAACCTTTAAATGGGGGGGGGGGGTGTTGGGGCATGCTTCAGGCCCAACTACACCAAGCCAATATGGTGTTGAAGCTAAGGCTTACGGTCACGAAGGCATGTGACTGTGACTCAGGTAAAAGTCAGAATAACTGGACACTTGTTGGGGGTATCAGGGCTTCTGCAGGGGAAAGAACGGAAATGAGAACATTAAAGAGAGACTCTTAATGAAATAAAGTAATAAGAACTGAAATTTTAAAATGATAAAGACTTATACCTACATATGAACTTGTAATGCATCCCATGTTTTTGAGAGAATTTGCCAAGAGGGGGGTTAAACACAGCTTAACTTAAAAAAAAATAGCCCCTTTTCATTTATACTCTCGACTGTCATTTATAAAAAACAAAAAGCCAGAGATAGTCTAAGCACATGTGGACCTTACCTGATCCAGCAAAGTACAATTCCCTCGAAGATGAAGGGATGAAGGGTAGTAATATGCATGCGGCTATTTCTCTTACGTACTAAACCAGAAAGATCTACAAGATGTACTGTTGAGATCTTTAACTTTAATATGGTGACGGCAATGCATAAAATGCTACCAATTGAATGAGAAGAGGGGAAAGTCTATTCTATCTGTTTATAGATGCATTAAAATCTCTATGGAAGGACATAAAAGAATGTATTGCCTTCACTTTAGGGAAACAAGGAAAAACAAAAAGAAAGACTCGGTAAGAGACAAGATTTTTGCTCACAAAGCCTTAAACTTTTTATTGTTAGAATTGGTGTGAATGTATTATCTGCTCAAAACAAATGGAAGCCCAAACAATTAGGCAGATTCATGACTTGTATAGAAATTTTTTTATTTCTTCTTTCATTCTTTCTTATGTTGAAATATTATGAAAACATTTTGAGGGCTTGATTCATAATTCCCAGAGGTAGGATTCTAATGAAAGCTTTTTCCCTCAACAATTATTTACTAAGCACCTAAAACACGAGGGTGACAGCACAGGAACACTCAGGTTGCCTTGCCAGTTAAGAGACCTACATCAATGCTGTGCATGTTTATAAGACCCCAAAACTTGAACAGCCAAGTCCCAGAGAGACAGTCAGTTTGAATGTAAAATAAGTTTCATGACCAGACCCAAAAAAATGCTTAAAAATTAATTCATTTAAAAAAAAAGTGCATAAGCTGGGCGTGGTGTTGCACACCTTTAATCCCAGCACTCTGGAGGCAGAGGCAGGCG
>NC_034591.1:125164475-125174812 GCF_900095145.1 Mus pahari | reverse complement strand
AAAAAAAAAAAAAAGAAAAGTGCAGAGAGATGTCTCATTGTTAAGGACACCATCTTTCTGCTTTTCTAGAGGACACAAGTTCAAGTCCCATTACCCAGAACTCATAGCTCATAACCTCCTGCAACTGCAATTCTGGGAGATCTGATGCACCCTCCCAGCCTCCACAGATACCCATTCATGTATCATACACTCACACAGACACATACATCAAACCAAAGTCCATTCACATGAAAGTTGGGATTCCTGGCAGATTTCTCCGTTAAAAATAAATAAATAAATAAACACAAGCAAAATCCCAAAGACAGATGATAAAAGCAGGTCTGGATTCTACTTAGAAGCAAGAACAGCTTCTTCCCTGATGCTTACTACCACAGCAAATGGTACCAATCACCCTGGGTCACCTCTCTTACATCCAGCTCCCCTCCCAAAATACATTCCAAATCGGTCCGCTCCCCATCTCATCCAGTTCCACCATGGTGCACTCGCATTCCGTCTTTTTGCCCCTGCAATTTTACACAGTAGTCAAAGCAGCTTTTTAAAACCCGAGTCAGCCACCTGGTTTTGTAAACAAGGTTTAATTGAAACACATTCATTTAGCATTCCCAGGGGCTGTTTTTATACTAAAGCAAAATGGTGAGTCTGAAATATTTACCATCCAGGCCTTAACAGAGTTTATCAACCCCTCTCTTAAAATACAAATCACCTTTCCTTTCCAGAAAAAAAAAAAAAAAAAAAAAAAAAAAAACTCAATAGTTCCTCTTTGTATTTAGAAGAAACTCCTGACTTCTTACTTTAGCCTTTAAGATTAAAGCACTGTTGTCTGTGCTGCTAAATCCCCTGACTCTGCCCTGTGGACATGGCTTTGGCCACACTGGCCTTAACCTTAGTCTAAAATCTATATAGAAAATGCTTCCCCTTCTGTCTGGACCCTTTCCCCAGATCCTTGCCATGCAGGCTGCTGCTGTAATAGCTCCTCTGATCAGCACATTTAGTTCAAATTCCCTTCACTCTCACACTATTTGTTTAAATCACAGTGCTTCCCTTTATGGACATGCTTGAATCTTATTACACGGAATGTGCACTGCATGATACCTGGCAGCAGATGGGGTATGTTTACAATAGCATCCTCTGTGCTCCCCAAAGCACATAATTCAGTTTCTAATTTATATATTAAATTAATGGAAGTAAATGCCACAGGTTCAACCATTTTTATCCTATACCAAAAATGATATGATATTGCATTTTAACAATGAGGAGTACTATAGTGGTTTGAATACGAAATGCCCTCTCCAGGCTCCTGCATTGATTGGTTGATCCCAATGGCAATGTTATTTTGGAAAGTTCTAGAAATTTTAAAAGATAGGGCCTAGGTGGATAAAATAGGTTACTGTGGCCATGTTCTCAGAGGCTGTTGTTTGTTCTAAACCCCATTCTGTCTTTACTTGCATACAGCTATGAAGGGAGTCATTCTGTTCTACCATGGCCTTCCTGTAGGCTTAAATTTTTTCAAAGCCCCACATTTAATGATGGTTCTTAAATGCTTTAGCCTCTCTTCTAGCCTACTATCCACCAGAATATTATGATATGGGGGAGGAGGTTATTATGATATAGGGGTGAAAGGTTATTATGATATAGGGACTTGTTTAGGAATGGTTCTTTGAGGCAAATCCCATCTGCGTTGTCAGGAATTCAGCAGTTTAGTTCACAGGTCAGTGGCAGCTGCTTGATCCACTCGAAACCACTTCCTGGATATACCAGCAGTCCAGTTCAGTAGTGTCAGGATAGCAGCAGTGGTGGTACAACCTAGCAGGAATAGCCAACCCTCAGCTGAGTCAGCAGGAGTCAGCAGGAGGGATCAGGACCACCAGGAACACCAAAGTTCTTGGATGTGCCTCTCTCCATAAGCGAAGATCAGCAAAGACCCAAGACCAAGAAGCATTACAGAGCTACCTCTATAAGCAAGCCCCCCTCACAGTCCTTTGAGTCCTATTTATACTCCCTCCAAACGTCATGTCTCCTCCATCGGTCTTGCCTCTCCACGTGTCTTGCCTCAGCATGTGAGTCTGACTTTGCAAAACTCCACGTGCATCTGTACCCGCTGATATCACTCTGCCAATCGGCCTGAGTCCGTGGAAGAGGCAAGAAGCTGCCAGCACAGCACCAGAAGTTTTGGGAGGTGACTCTCTCTATGGAGTCATGACAAATGGAGCTCAACTACACAATATAAGGCAGACCAATGTATGCGTGTCGTTAGCAAAGAAGCCTTCATCACGTGGCCTTTCACATGTTTGCTTTAGCAAAACATCCTTTGATTTGTGTCTGCTTCAGCAAAGTGTTCCTTCATTTAGCCTTAGCTAAACATCTTTTCACCTGTGTCCACTTCAGCAAAACATTCCTTTACGTGTCTTCTCTAGCCAAACCTCCTTTCATTTGTGTCCGCTTCAGGAAAACGCTCCTTCGTGTGTTTGCCCCAGCAAAACATCATCTGACACAACTGACTTCCCAAAGAACCTTAAGTTTCCATTTCACCTTCTGTCACAACAGACTAATGCACTTAAACAGTCAGATGAAATAATTCCTTCCTCTATTGCAGTTGTTTCCCTCAGACTTCCTGTCATTGTAACAAGTATCTAATACATATATCTACCTAAAAACACATTCTTAAAGTATTAGGGGAATCACCAGCATGAAGCGGACCTAACAGACAGGTAGACTTAAATACACTAGGGTTTAATTCCCAACTTTCAACCAGCATTCTTGCTAGATTCCATTTCCCACAAGCCAAAGTAGAATAATTCCATTTATCTCCAAGAGAGCTACAGAAGATTAAATCAGATAATTTATGTAAATACACTGGCACACTGCTTTGCAAACGTCAATCACACTCCTCCCTTCCCAGATTAAACTAAACATTCTTTACTTTTTAACCTACCCTGGCCTGGATCCTTGTGAGAGACCAGATCTTTAGGGATCCGACTCCATCTTAGAGAACTTGATCTAAGGTTGAACTCGAATTAACTGACAAACCAGGACCTAGCATCAGTGTCCAAGTTACAACCCAACAAGTCTGCACCTCCAGTTTATAAGCCTGCCTCTGACTTCCCCTACTTACAACCTCCAATCAGGAGGAAAGCAGAAGTGAAGTTTACCGTTTGGCTCCCAGCACCAGCCAATTATGTTAAAGGCCATAATGGCCCCCCAATCAAATGTGTGCCAAACTAGAAACCCCCTTTCTTGTTTGCTTGTCTCTATAAATGCTTGCCTGAAACAAGACTCAGGGCTCTACCTTCCCATACTGATATGTCAGAGTTGTCCAGGAGCTTGCAAAAAAAAAAAAAAAAAAAAAAAAACTCTGATGTGATTTCATTGGAATCAGCTCCTTGGTGATCTTTGGGGGTTCATGAACACTTCCTGGTGCAACACATGAGATTAAAATTCACTGTGCACAACAAAACAAACAGAAATGTGTGCCTCCCATACAAATTGCATAATAGTCTCATCTCTAACCTAACCTCTCCTGTCCCTGAATTTGTATCCTTTCTGGAAATCAAACACAAATTTCTCTATTCCAATGAGCCAAGATACTTTAGTAAACCATTTGCTTCTTCATTTTCTTTAACGAAAGGAAGCTTGACAGGTCCAACAGTGAAGCTAGCAGAGGGCTTACTATTGCTTTAGTAACACAACTGCCAACCTAACAAGCGCCCTTTGTAAGTAGCTATACTATGATATGGCACATGGTACCAGGATCCTTCCTGTTGTTGTGTAGACAGATGGTTATAAAATTAGCATATTCTGTGCAACTGGTCAAGAGACGGAGTCTAAAAAAGAGACTTCAAGATTGATAATCTGGTTCTGACTCAAGTTATTTTAAGATAGGGCGGCAGAGAGTCCAGTTAGCCTTATTTGGCTTAGTAATACAAAACAGTCTCTCGTTCTGTAGCCCATTCTGGCCTGGAACTTACTATGTAGCTTGGGATGTCCTTAAATTCATGGCACTCTTCAGGTCTTAGTCTCCCAAATGCTGAAGTCATAGCCAGGAAGTCATGTCTTAAGAAGAGCAGACAGTTCAGCCAGTAAAGCACGTATGATGCGAGGCTAAGGGCTTGAATTTGGTCCCCAAGACCCACGTAGAGCTAGTGTAGTGGTCTCAGCACTGAGTGGGTAGAGATGGCAGATCCCTGGCCAGTCAGCCTTTACTAATCAGTGATTCTCAGGCCAATGAGAGACCCTATCTCATAAAAGCAAGTTGGACAGTTCCTGAGGAAGAACATCCAAGGTTATCTTCTGGCCTGCAATCACATGCACATACACACATAAATATATATATATATATATATATATATATATATATATATATATGTATGTATATATATGCAAACACACAGAAAGAAGTGGCCCAAATTGTTTATTGGAAACAGAATCCTAGAATCAAGTGAGAAATCGGAGAATGACATAGAATAACAAAACTAGTCAGAAAAAAAATGAGTTACTACCACGTGGAACTAGAAACTAAAACAGCCAGAAGATTCTAGGAGTACCTACCTGTAAGCCAGCCTAAGGAGTAAGAATCTATAGGAGTTATGAAACATTCAGAGAAAACACCGGATAATGACTGTTCTGAGGAGTCATTAGTTTTCACACTGGGTCAAGTGTGTTCAAATCATCAAAGCAGCCCACAGGAAACTCAAAACACAAGTGGCCTGTTGGACTGCTTCCCTATGTGCACTACAAAGAAAAGCTCAAAGGCTATAGAAGAAACACAGCATCTGCTGTGCAGGCAACCTGGGTGTCATCAAACCTGGCTCCTTGCTCCTCCTCCGCTCCTGTTGTGATGCTGAGTCAGAGGTTCACAAAAGAAGCTGGCAAACAGGTGTGGAGCGGGTGACTCACTCATCAAAAGGCAAGGACTTGACATCTACCATTTCTGACAGAACATTTTGTCATGAACAAAATGTTTACAACTCCATTTTCCTCTCTGCTGTATTACTCAGGGTCCATCAGAGAATAAATCCCATGATAGACAGGTGAGAGATGATTTAAGGATGGGTGAGTAAATAGGAAGTAGATAAGAAGGATAGGCAAGCAGATGGAGTAGAGGCAAGTAGGCAGTGAAGATGATGAAGATAGATAAATAGATGACAGAGATAGATTGACAGATTATAAATAGATAGTAGGTGTTGTGCTTTATAAAAATATAAGGGGAGAGATTATGCCTTGTGGGGGTGTAGTCAGGTGTGGGAGAAGGGGGTGCCTCCAAGGGCCCATGCTGAGGCATCCCTTTCCCCTTAGGGACCAGCCACATGATGGTACAGTATAGAATAGAATTTATTCATGGCATGAAGAGGAGAGTTAAGAGGGTAGTAGAGACAGAAAAAAAGGCAGAGAGAGGAAGAGAGAGAGAGAAAGAGAGAGAGAGAGAGAGAGAGAGGAGAGGCCAGCCATGAGCATGTGGAGAGAGAGGGGGAGGGGAATGGGGAGAAAGGGGGAAGAGGCGAGAGGACAGAGATCAAGAGCAAGAAGGCAAGGGAGCGAGAGAAAAAGGAGGAGGCAAGCAGCCCCTTTTAAAGTGAGTCAGGCATACCTGGCTGTTGTCAGGTAACTGTGGAGTGGTGCACAGACAGAATGCTAACAGTAGGTAGAAAAGTAATAGATAATAAATACAAAATAGACTGTGCCGGGTGTGGTGGCGCACGCCTTTAATCCCATCACTCAGGAAGCAAAGGCAGGCGGATTTCTGAGTTCAAGGTCAGCCTGGTCTACAAAGTGAATTCCAGGACAGCCAAAGCTAACGGAGAAACCCTGTCTCGAAAAACCAAAAAAAAAAAAGAAAGAAAGAAAAGAAAAGAAAAGAAAAGAAAATAGATTGTATAGATAGACAAATGATACATATAAAGACAGATATTATAGAAGCATATATATACATACATACATACCTCAAGATTCATTATAAATAATGACATAGGCAATTATGAAGGAAGAGAAACCCACCTGTGACTCTCAATGTTGTAATTCAGCTTAGGTCAAAGGCATAATAGTACAAATTCCAGTGTCTGGATAGAAGGAGATGAGCTGTCTCATCCATGAGAATGAAAGGAGATGCATGGCCCCTTTCACCAGCTTTCATTATTCCCAGGTGGTCCTTCAATAGATTAGGTAATGCCTACTCACCTGCGAGGACTATCTACTGACAGAGCTGGTTAAAATGCTAAAGCCAAACATAATCTCTCTCTCCTTCCCCACCTCTCGCTGTCATGTGCGTGTGTGCGCGAGCACACACACACACACACACACACACACACACACACACACACACACATATATAAGCACTCACTTTTTCTGGACATCCTAACCTCAAGCAAGCCATGCTCCTATACAAGCCCATACCTCCATACAAATTATAAATGGTTTTCCACTGAAAGAGTCCTTCTCCTTCTTATAGGCTCAGCTCACTGTACAGCCTCTGTCCCTGTAAAGTAGTGTATATATCTGGATTAAAGTTTGTGGAGGTGTAACAGAATTAGTAATATCTTAATGTCATATTATGTATATAATTAGCAACCTAGCAATATCATGTTATGTGTACCATAATGATAATGAGATCATATCTGCTCATCTCTACCGTGTTATTAACTCTAAAGAGGCAGAGACTATAATCGCCTAACATAGAACAGATATTCAACAAATGTAATTTACCTAAATTAGAGTCCAAGCAGAGGAATAGATCAAATCATAAGAGCAATATTTTAGACAAGAAGGCATAACATTTGAAAATATATAAATACATTCATTAGAGCATGATCATGAAATAAATATATCCATATAGATAGTCCTATGTTAGGGTTAGGCCTGGTGAAAGAATCAGAGAGAGAGAGTGAGAATATCACAGGTGAGCGTACTCATGCTCACTGCTGGCTTACAGCACAGCGGATGGTGGATCTTCCATCCCTCATAATTGCATAACTAACTTATTCCTCATGCACCTTGAGAGGGGCGGGGGTGTATCATGGCTTCCATCATCCCTATCAAAAGCAGTTCCAGCTTTACAGACTACATTTGTGACCGTCTGCAGAGCATTGAGTAAGCAGAGTGTTACCTAAAATAATCCAATCCTTAATGATAGATGGAATATCATTCTGTAAGTTTTACCTTAAAATTTACATTATTTACCCTTTCTATTTCTTCCCTCTTCACCATCCCATGACCTCATTGTTCCCTCTCAAAATAATGGCCTCTTTTTCTTTATTATTATTACATGTATATAAATGCATACATATACAAATACACCCTGCTCATTACATTTAGTGCCGTGTGTGTGTGTGTGTGTGTGTGTGTGTGTGTATGTGATTTCATGTAAGACCACTGTCTGTCAGGGGATAGGATTCTAATTAAGACTCAACTATAGAAGAAGTTGTGATTGATTAGTAATGTCTGACAAAGGTGATGTATGGGCAAAGAGGGCCCTGTGCCAAAACTTCAGTATACACTCGGGAAGAAGATGCAACACCAGGAAGAAGTTGTCTAATTTTATAATACATATAAGGACATAGGTAATCTGAAAAATAAAATGCTTTTCTCAGAGGAACTGGAAAAAACAGGGTCAGAATATAGATTTCAATTCATGTGTCTTTGAAACTTTGAAAGGTAAAATGCTTTTGTCTCAGGAACTGGCAAAAAGAAACAGAATACAGATTCCAATTCATGTGCCTTTACCTAAACCTTTGCTCTTGACCACACGTCTATAAGGAGCATCCTGGATGACTGTGCGTTTTCCATTAACAGACCCTCACCTGGCAGTGATGGCTCTCACTCCCAGACATCCTTGAGGCTCATTCATTTGTCATCTCCATAGCTGGTACTGTTTTCGTCTGACAAAAAGACCTGTCTCTAATCAATGTCCTCTTTGAGGCCCAACGTTTGTCATTTACTGAGCCTCTCCCATTTGAGCCTCTTTATGTGTCATTTGGCTCCAGCCCTCCCTTTCAACCTTCTTGATGTATTCATGTGTGCCAGAAAGACTCACAAGTCACAGGAAGACAAGCCCAGCTGCATGGCAGAGATAATTATTTCAGAATAATTAAAATAGGCTATGGGCTGCTCAGGTAAACACCAAAACGTGATTGTGCACTTTCTTATCTACCTAGCCCATTCTTAAGACACTGCTTGCTAGAATATGGGCCTCCCAGCCCTAGCACATTAATCTCCCCTCCTCAGCAGCCTTATTAAGTAAGCATCATCTCTGTGTAGAAACCTTCCTAGAGCACAAGAGAAAAAACTTTGTTGTGAAATCAGATTACCCCGAGGTGACAGTAAACGCCCTACCCTACCAGTGAGAGATCCTTCTAAAACAGATATCAAACATATGGAACTAACTGGAGTGCCACCAACTAACAGTGTGAGGAGAGGACAGGAAAAGAGGGAATGGAAGAGCCCCCCCCCCTTGTCCTCACACCTATTTTACTATCTTGCTTCGTCTGTGTTCCCTTCTGTCAGATCTGGTCCCCTGGAGCAGCATCTGAGATGGGGATTCTTGTGCAAGTATTTTATGCAATTTCAAATATTCTCAGAGATAGGGGGAAGGTCTGCAGTCCAGGGGAAAGGCTCAACTGCATCCCAGGTTAATCTCTGCCTAAAACCAAGAAGTACTCAGAAAGTACGAAGTATAGCGTAACCTGGACCATGAAGAACTGGAAAGGGCTACTCTGCAGCTGTCAGTCATTGCCGATGACAATTCCTGTGTTTCGGAATGGAGGACACTGAAATAGGTCAAGGACAATCAGGAAAGAAGGACTAGTTATAAGCCATTGGCACCAGCACCCACAGCAGCTGGGATAGGGGAGAAGGAGAGCCCCGGCAAGGTAATTAGATTTACAAAGAGCACCCAGAGCGCCTGTTAAACTCTTTAAATTGTCTTATGCTATCTGACAGAGCATCCACAGCCTGCAAGAGATCTCAAAGTAGAGCTCCAAATGGCGCTATGCCCCTCCCCAAATAATCATGGCTTATGTAGGCCCTGCTAAAGTGGTTTTCAAACTATGCATGTGTGAAATTAACAAGGGCAAGGGGATGCAGGTTTCCTCTGATTCACTTCAGAGTCCATGACCCTCTTGGCTTCAGGAGTCTCTTCTGATTTCCTGAAGCAGCCAAGTGCTCACATGGGCTCTGCCATGAAATCCTTCCTGATAACTGAGTGAGAATGAAGTGCTCCCTCTCAACCTGGCACCCTCCTCAGAGACCTATGTAGGGGGGGTGGTGGCAAGGGAAGTACGCAAACTACTATTCCACATCTGCAATGGGGAGTGGTTGTTTTTTCTCTTTTAACAGTTGGAAGATCAGGAGGACAATGACGGAAGCTCACATTTCCTGGGCTTGCTCTGTGCCAGTTGTCATTCTCAACTCTGACATTCACATTCTCATTTACTTTTCAAGTTGACACTGTGAGGTAAGAAGAGCTGCCCCAGTTTTCTCACGTAAGAATAGCACAACACTGAGGGACTGAGGAGCTACCACAGGACTGGAAGCGGGAGAACCCGGGTCTCAGGGAAGGCTGACTCCTGTAAGCTCACTGACAAGTGGATATTAGCCCAAAAGCTCCAAATACCCAAGATACAATTCACAGACCACATGAAGCTCACGAAGACCAAAGTGTGGGTGCTTCAGTCCTTCTTAGAAGGAGAACAAAGTACTCACAAGAGCAAATGTGGAAATAAAGTGTGGAGCAGAGACTGAAGGAAAAAGGCCATCCACAGACTGTCCCATGTGGGGATCCATCCCATATACAGTCACCAAACCCAGACACTGTTGTGGATGCCAAGAAGTGCATGATGACAGGAGCCTGATATAGCTGTCTCTTGAAAGGCCTGGCCAGAGCCTTACAAATACAGAGGCAGATGCTCACAGTGTGGGGTCCCCAATAGAGGAGTTAGAGAAAGGACTGGAGGAGTTTAAGGAGTTTGCAACCTCATAGGAAGAACTACAATATCAACCAACCAGCCCCCACACCCTCAGAGCTCCCAGGGAATAAGCCAACAACCAAGGAGTACACATGGCTCCAGCTGCATATGTAGCAGAGGATGACCTTGTCACACTTCAATGGGAGGAGAGGTCCTTGGTCCTATAATGATTCCATAGAAGCCCCATTGTAGGGGAATCGAGGGTGGGGAGGTGGGAGTGGGTGGTTGGGTGGAGAAACACCCTCGTAGAAGCAAGGGGGAGAGAGAATGGGATAGGGAGTTTCCAGGAGGTGGGGAAACCAGGAAAGGGGATAACATTTGAAAGGTAAATAAAGAAGATATCCAGTAGAGAGAGAGAGAGAGAGAGAGAGAGAGAGAGAGAGA
>NC_034591.1:125146786-125164403 GCF_900095145.1 Mus pahari | reverse complement strand
GAGGAGGAGAGGAGGGAGGGAGGGAGGAAGGAAGGAAGGAAGGAAGGAAGGAAGGAAGGAAGGAAGGAAGGAAGGAAGGAAGGAAGGACGACTCCAAAAACCACAGAAACATCAGAGGAAGCCATGTAAGCTCCAGGGGTGATACAACAATGTTCAGTCTCCAAAGCAGCACTGAAGACATGAGACATGTAGAGCAATAGGTGCTTCTTAATGCTGATTTCTGTGTTACTAGCGACATAGGCCGAATCTCTCAGAACATAAGTCCCACTGACATAAATAAATGTGAAAGTGCCTAGTTAGGCTCTCAGCACCCAGTACTGGGACTAAGTACTGTTAAGTACTAAGTATAGGTACTAAGTTACTGTTCGTATAATGCCTGTGGAATAAAGGATGTTATTTTATCACCCTCTTTCTCAAGATATTACTGGAGGAAAAAGAACTCTACACTATCAGTGAACGGATTCCAAAATTACTAAACCAAACTGGATGGATGTTAGAGAAAGGGAAGCGGCGCAATTAAGATGAAAGAGCGTGGGAAAGGTGGAGAGGGAAAAAAGAAAAGTGAGACAAAAACAGAGAGAGGAGAGAAGCCATGCTTCTACTGCTAGGATGCACTGGCACCCGCAGTCAGCTGCCTCTAATACATGGCACGATTTGATTTGAAAGCATCAAATGTAGCTCGCATCCGTAATTGGATTTCCTATGCATGCCCAGATCTAAAAGGGGAAATGTTCACCTGAACTGGAAGGGCATTGAATGAGAATGCACATTCATTTTCCCCTGCTTCTCCAAGCCCCTTGCTTTTTGCCAGTTCCCTGCTTTTTCCATAAATTCTCTTCCACAAGGTTCTCCCTCTCCTTCGATCCTTTGACACCACAGCGCCACCTAGCGTTCCTGTATGTACATGGGTGAAGCATGCTAGACTGGGACCTGAGGGAGATTTTAACATCACTAGTATGCTACAGGGGGACCATTCATCAGTCCGGTGACAACCCTAGCTAAAGCGAAATTGCCACTCAGCATTTCAAATTGCAGGCTCTCTCTTCTCCTCTACAGGATGCCTGGCTCTTCCTCCACCCCAAAGCGCTTTCTCACAAGAATAAATGGGTAATTCAAGGAGAAGTAAAGTCTCCCAGGAAATTAGACATGGTGGCAGGGCAGCGACAGATTTTCTTACACTTCGACTAAAACGATGTGTGGCTAAAAGGAAAAAAGTCTCAATAGCGTTAGTGACTCCTGGAAGTGACCCTGAAGGATGATGCGCCTTCCTTTTTTAAGATCACACAGAAGGCAACTGTCGGAGATTGAAAGACTGTAGTTGGCCTCGGGCCCAGAATTCATGCCAATCGTTACACACACACACACACACACAGAGAGAGAAAGAGAGAGAGAGAGAGAGAGAGAGAGAGAGAGAGAGAGAGAGAGAGAGAGAGAGTTATTTGGATGCACATTGCTTGATGCGGGGAAGTAAATCGGTCTTCAGTCACACAGGCCAGGTCGGATCACGTCTCAGACAGCAGCCCATGGACACCCCAAAACACGTTTTTCCACTGTGTCCTCGTGGACCAGACTGTACCTTCACTCTAATCTTGGAAATGGCACTCATCCCCTTATTGCCCCACCCTTTCAGTTCAGGCCTATCTTTTTTCATTCTGCTCTGCAATTCGAGGCTAAAAATCGGCAGTTTCCCAGGTCCATTTTTTGACTAGCCTCTACCTAGTTGGGCCTCCACTAGAAGATGTTGGAGGTACTGTGAAAGGACACACACACACACACACACACACACACACACGTGCACACAAGCACGCACACACAGGCTCATAGAAACACATAAACAGAGGCATACACACACACTCACACACACACATGCAAACACATAGGCATTGCACACACGCAGGGATTTCTAAGTGGGCTAAGTACCCGACATAAGACAATTCCCAGAGTCTGAACACTAGCCAGCCAGAAGCAAGCATCAACCCCACACCCAGGACAGGGATTTCTGTACCTAGATTTTGCTCCTAAAGAGCCGAGTGCTTCTCCAGTTCCTTACCTGGGCTGCTTCAATACTGACCCCTACATTCCAGCTTTACAACACCGTGTAACCAGATCCCTGGCATTAATTCACTCAGCTAGATAGTTCTACGGTGATTGTAGTCCCTTGACTTTGTATTGTACATGCTAAACACTGACAGACATGAGTACCAAAAGCTGAACTTCTTTACAAGTACCACCTGTTCCATGAGGACAACACAGTTAAAAGCAAGCAGCCAAGGGCCTCTCCTCCCAATGATGGCTGACTAGACCATCTTCTGCTACATATGCAGCTAGAGACACGAGCTCTGGGGGTGCTGGTTAGTTCATATTGTTGTTCCTCCTATAGGGTTGCAGACCCCTTCAGCTCCTTGGGTACTTTCTCTAGCTTCTTCATTACAGACCCTGTGTTCCATCTAATAGGTGACTGTGAGTATCCACCTCTGTGTTTGCCAGGCACTGGCATAGCCTCACAAGAGGCCGCTATATCAGGGTCCTGTCAGCTAAATCTTGAGGGCATATGCAATAGTGTCTGGGTTTGGTGGTTGTTTATGGGATGGATCTTCAGGAGGAGAGGCCCTTGGTCTTTCGAAGATTATATGCCCCAGTACAAGAGAATGCCAGGGCCAGGAAGCAGGAGTGGGTGGGTTGGGGAGCAGGGTGGGGGGAGGGTATAGGGGACTTTTGGAGAAGAAACTAGGAAAGGGGATAGCATATGAAATGTAAATGAAAAAAATATCTAATAAAAATTTGTTTTAAAAAAGAGCAAGCAGCCAAGCAGGCAGGGGGTTACGTCTTAACTATGGCTAGAGATGACTCGTGGGTTAAGAGTGCTTGTTGCTCTTGCAGACATCCTGGATTCAGCTCCTAGGATAACATAGCACTTACTCCAGTTCCAGATGATCCAACTCTCTCTCTCTGACTTCCATGGATACTGCACGTGCATGGCATACAGACATACACACATGCAGTCAAAACAGCAAAGACAGCGTGAAAAACTTTATTTTGTCTGCTATCTATAGATCCTTGGATAAGCTACATAGTCATGAGTCTTCATTTTCTCATCTATGATATGTAGACACCCATAATTCTGAATTTATAGTTATGGAGAGTAGATAATACATTTTTAAGGACTTGTGCAGATTCTGATATACAGTTAACTGCAGGGCTGTGGGCCCTGAGAGGAAGCCTGGTAAGGCCAAACTAAAGGCTTGAAGCCCCGAAGACCCCGAAGGAAGGGTGGGAGCTTAGTCGGTTCCCAGCACCAGGCACCTGTCAAGTGGCCATCAGTCACTCAGGGGCAATGCCCCAAGCCCTTCCACACATAAATGTGGCATCCCTAACATCTCAGACAAGACAATAGGAAAAGAGACTTGACCCAAAATCATGTAGTCTCAAGACAGATTTCTCCATGTTAATGAGGTGCCTTAGAGGGCCCGGAGGACATAGCCAATAAGCTTTCCTTCCCAAACATCCCTCCCTGCAAAAGGTATATAATCTCAGGTGCACCTTGAGAACTGGGGTATGGTTTTAAGCATTCACTTTCCACCAAGACAATAAACTCTTTGGGACCATGGACTGGCTCTTTTCATTGAGATCTGCTGTGGGGAGCCATGGAGAAGGCCTTCGCCTACAGAGCCACAGTCTAGTCTCCTGTAGAAGACCTCTCTGCACTCCCAGTCACAACCGCTACCAAGTCTGCCACCATCAAGCCAAGGACTTTCCCTGCTAGAACTAGCTGGAACTCTCCTTTCTCCCACCCCACCATCGGCCCCAGGCCAGGGACCCCCGAGCCAGCTCTGACTTTCCCACGCCTCAGACTTCAGACTGCTTTCCCGTCCCTGGGCTTCCCTACAGCCCCGTGCCCACCCTAATGGAGGCAGGGGATAAGCCCAGTGAAACTCCTTGGGTTCTGCCTTCCCAGGCGGCTGTTCCCAGTGGTGGAACAGATGTGGATCCACCAACCCTACAGTCAACCTTCCATAATGAATATTTACTATTTCGTTGACTAGAGGAGAGGAAGATTCGGTGTTACTATTTAGCGCAGCCTGGCCTCGAACTTGTAATTCAAGTGTTGAGATGCTGGGATTACAGGAATGCATCCCCAAGCCCGGTCCTGACCTCATAATTATTTTTATTATTATCATCATCACATTTTCCCAATGAGGAAGTACTATAGCTGTATGTCCCAAGGGTAGTTACCGTGAGAAGGGGGGTGTTGTGATAGTTTCAATTGTCAACTCGCTACAACCTGGAGAGATTCTGTGAGGCATTGCCTAGACAGTTTGCCAGTGGCCATGTCTACAGGGGATTATCTTCATTGAATTAATTAAAGTGAGAAAAACGTGCCCCCTGAGAGTTACAGCAAAATGAACTGAGCAGTACCATGCATGCAGTCATTGAACTGTAATCCTGATTATGGATGTGGCCAATTTCCCCCAAGTCCCTGCTGCTGTGACTTAACTGTTATAATGGCCTTAACCTAGAACTAGGAAAAAACAAAACAAAAAACTAGAACTAGAACTAGGAGCTAAAGTGACCACTTCTCCCCATGTTGCTTTGTCACAACAACTGAGGGAAACTAATTATTAAGTCTTCTTATCTCTTGCTATCTTTCTTAGAGGATGATGTGGAAAAAGTGCCCCTGCCCCTTGACACTGTTCAGCTTTAGACTTCAAAGTCCCCAGAACTGGAAAACTAATCTTTGTTCTGTATAAACTCTAGCCTCTGGTAATCTGTTCCAGCACCAGAAATGGACTAAAGAAGCTTTGAGGGAGGGAAATTCCAGCCTCTGGATTTACTCTTAGAGAGACTACTCTGGGCACTATGAATCTTTGGGAAGATGTCAGAGCAATGATGTAACTAAGACAAATGCCAGCCAAGAGAGCCTTCACTTCGAGGAAAGGAGCATCTATCACACTGCAGCAGAGTGCTTTACATGTGTTGACTCACTTAATTTGAACAAGCAGCACGTAAGGGGAGTAAACAGATTAAAAGCAAAAACAGAACTCCATACGCAGAACAAGCACCGACAAACCTGGTACAAGTCACACAGCTAAGCACTCAGCTAATCCTTGGCACCATGTCCTTGGCTGTTTACCTCCTAGCAAGAGAAACAATGGTGCAATGCTTAAAGGAAAAGAGACTGAAAAGAAAAAGGAGGAAAGGAGGAAAGAAATATCAAACAGCAAAGGCACTCTGTGTTTTATTTCTTTACATCTCAGGACGGGGACATCACTTGAGGCCAAGCAGTACTGGTGACTGGGGAAATACCAACTAGTGTAGGTATTAAAGAGTGAACCAAAGGCTTTTAACCCTCAGGGCACTCTCAGAATCTTGAACTTGGGTGAATTCTAAAATTTAAATAGCCTACTGGATAAATAGACATCCATATGACTTTCCACACCAGGTATTCGATTCCATAAAAACTACCAACAAATAACTCATTTCCATGATAATGACAGATGCTAGGACATATATACATAGAGATTTGCAGCATGGTCCCATCTTTAGGTAGAACCATATTGAAATGGATCTATGCTAAGCTCTTGATATATTCTCGAAGTTAAGAATGTAGCTCTGTGTTAAATTATCTGCCTAGCATATACAAAGCCCTGGGTTTTCTTCCCAGGACTACAAGGGAAATCACACTACAGAAAATCGTTTCTAATAAAATAAACAAGCACTTTCCATATCATGACTGACTCTGCCAAGGCTCAGCCCAATGGGGCCCATCAACAGCTTTGTAATGAGAACGAAACGTTGGAGAGGCCCCTTGAACAACGGGCAGCTGGGAAAAGATCCCACAGGACTTAGACAGTGCCAGAACCCCTTCACAAAACAAGGAACTGGGGGGAGGACTCATGACACAGTCTAAAAAGCTCTTGGTCGTGTGCCCAAATTGGTCAAAAGAGAGGACTTGGCAAAATGCTTACCACCGAATCACTGAAAAACATAAAAATAAAAACCTCCCACGCGTGATCCTCTAGCACCCACCCACTCACCTAAGTGATTACAAAAGCAGGCGACTGCCCCCTAACTAAGGGCACTAAAAAGGAGTTGCATGTTATAGCAGTCGATATTGCTCACCCTAACTAATATTCCATGTATATTACATAGAGATACACCCAATTCTTAACTCTTCTATTTGGGTACTTTATTGAAATGAAGTAGCAAAATGAAGACAGAGGAGACTGTAGGGCAGATCAAGGAAGTTCTTCTGGGACTTCCCCTAGACTTGCTGGGTCATGGGTGGTGACCACAACTGAGCAATGACACAAATGAGCTTTGAATGATAGTGATGGACACGTTCAAGTAAGTAACTTGCCACTTTGTAAGCACACGGAGAGGTCTATGCCCTGCTTGACCCGTCACTCATGCCTTGTTATTAATGACAGAGTGTGTTTTGACTGTTCTCCTGAGGATCAAATAAATGCTGACAGGATTTGGTAGCATTTCAAGGTTAGTGACATTTCAACCGCAGGTGATAAATGTTATAGAAGAAAAAAAGAATACTCAAATTGACCATCAGCAAGGATCTAAGAACAGGAAGGGACATATCATTCTCCTGGCATTTTCTCAGTCTGCAAGCAGCAGAATTAGTCTTCCAAATGTGTGACACACTTATCAGTTATAGTAACCAAGGACATTTGTGCGTCTATAAGTGTTCCATATATGTGCAGTGCCCACCGTGCTGCCATGTGGATGCTGGGAATCAACCCTAGTACTTGAAAGAGCCTCAAGCACTCTTAATCACTGAGCCATTTCTCCAACCCCTCAGTTAAAAATAATGCAATACATCTACTACAGCTCTAGCCTGTACTACTTGGTCTTCTAGGAGATGGAAAGTGGATGGCAGCGGCTCTGCCGACAACCTACAGGTACAGTGGTCATGCCTGGTGCCTGGTACCAAGACAGCCTTGGTGTACGGTGGCCTGAAACTCCTGAAGAGACTTGTCATTGCTGAGTAGGGAAAGCCTCCACTATGAAACTGTCACCCCTGCAGCCCGTGCTGCTTACCCTCCTGGGAGGGAGAGAGTACCTCAAGGCCGCCTATGAGCTCAACGGTCATGCATGGTGAGCAGAGCCTCTGGGTAACCAGCATCAAGGACAGAGTTGTGCTGTGGCCTGGAGCTGCTGTGGGAACATATAACTAGACAGGGCCAGTCCTAGGTCCACCAGCCAGTACCTAGCATTGAGCCACTGAAGCTGCAGCCTGTGCTACTGATGTTGCTGTTGGGGTTTAGGAGAGGGAGAGGGAGAGGGAGAGGGAGAGAGAGAGAGAGAGAGAGAGAGAGAGAGAGAGAGAGAGATCAGAGCAACAGTGCAGCCTGTAAGCTACAAGTGCAAAAGCCAAGCCTTGCTAGCCTTGGGGGTGGCAGACATAGAGGGCAGGGAGGTGTGCAGCTGCCAGGAGTTTGTACAGAACCTGCCTTGGTTGCCCTGCCTAGCTACAGCATCACCCTGTCTCTCTGGGCAATAGCAGAATGTTTGCAATGAGCCTCAGCAATGGTCCAGTGTTCATGACGCTTCAAAAGCCAGAAGCCTTGAACCAGACCAATGACTTGTTGCAATGAATATGTGCATGCAAAGAAGTCTGGGGCAAATATATATGTATATATGTATATAGTGACACACTGCATTTTCCAGCGCCACTGTGATAAATGAATACTCAATGGAGAGGTGGGAAAGATAGAGAATGGAGCTGTGAGTAAGCAGTGGAGAGGGGGAACTAGAGATGTAACAATGGCAACAGGCATGAGAGAAGCCTGCAGCAGATGGGGGAACATGCTCAGGAGGGCCAACAGTGGTGTGCAGCAGTCTAGAGATTGCACTCCACCTCAGGCCCTGGATATGCTGCCCAGTCAGCCTGAGGTTCCCGTGGACATCCATGCCCTACAGCAGCCAGAGAGCCATGTTGATGTCCCTAGCAGGAGTTAACACGTCCTCGAGACTTGACTGCCGGGCTGTGGTCTATTAGCAACCATTAAGAGGGGCCCAGTGAAAGGAAGTGATATCACTGGGGATGTGCCCTTGAAAGGGACATTGAGACTTTTGCCTCTTCTCCTCTCTTTGCTTCATCCTAGCAGCTGTATTCTAGAATAGGCTCCCTGGTCTGATGTTGATGTTGCTGATGATAAAAACCTCTGAATCTGTGAGACAAAAGAGATTTCCTTCCTTACAGGCTGATTATATCAGATATTTTCTCATAGCAACAAGAGCCTATCACACAGGAAGGCATCCCTGATCTGCAACTTGCTTTCATCTACCTGATAACTTCAAAACACAGGTCACTTCTTTCTGTGGCCTTGCCATCTACATCAGTCAGAGTTCTCTAAAGGAGCATAATGTCAAATGCACAATTATAAATATATAAATATCGGTGAGTGTGTATTATGTGTGCTTTCTGTGTATATACACACACGCACACACACACACACACACACACACAAACATTTCTTACAGTTCTGGCCCCTTAGATTTAGGAAACAAGAAAAAAAATGAGTCGGTTTGAAGATATGGGTAAATGGTAATACAATGGTATAAGATATATGCGTATGTTATTTCCAATACCAGTCTGGAAAGTAAATGAAGTTTTTAAAGATTACCTGCTTCCTTAGCGCAGTACATATCACAACAGTCTCCACAACAGCACTCCAACTCAGCTCCTAAACACTGCCCAGCCAGCATGTGAACTTCAAGGCTAGATGGAGAGATATCCAGAACGATGTTTAAAAGTTAAATACTTTCTTGTTCATAGAGTTGGCATTTCTTCTTCAGGTTTTCTGCCTTCTTTGGGATATCTCTGGTTTTGTTTTTTGAATGGGTTGTTTTGGGGGAAAGGGGAGTAATTTGATTGTTCATTTAGTCTGTTTCTGTTCTTGATGGTTCTGGGCATTAAACCATAGGCCCTGTGTTTGCTAGACATACTCTCTCCCACATCCTTAGCTCCATATCTCTAAATTGTTTTGAGACAGTGCTATGACTGAATATAAACACAGGCTCATGTGTTTGCACACTTGGCCCCAGCTACTGGTGTCTGGGGAGATTGTGGTATCATTTCAAGATCGAACTTATATGGCAGAGGCAGGGCCTTGAGGAACACCTTGAGGGTTGTAGGCAAGGCCTTACTTTTTCCTGCTTCCTAACTCATAGAGCTGTAACAGCCTACCACATCCGCCATCATATGATCACAAACTTCCCTGGCATGATGTGCTGTTCCCTCCAAATGTGGGCCCCAACAAATCCTCCCTCTCTTAAGTCCCACACATTTTGGCTACGGCCTCACAAAAGTAATTTAGACAGAGCTGGCCTTGGGCTCAGCATCCTCCCTCCTGAGCCTCCTAAGCCACTGAATTACTTGCCTGTGCTACCATGCCAAGCTTCAACTCTGCTTTTGAATGGAATGTTTGCAACCTGCAGTTTAGGTAGATTCTTGGGCAGTCACTTGGACCTACCAAGACAGATTCGGTCGCTATAAAATAAATTATTTGCCTGGTCTTGCAGGCTGATAAAATTAAACCCTTACCAGTGAGGTTGAAGAAATCATCTTCAACCACATCCAGACCCAAGATGCTCAGAATAGCCTTACCCTACACCATTTTACTTGATTTTTATGAGCAATTTATTTTATTTCTCATGAACATTTACTTACCAACTAATAACATTTTATTGGTTTCTTTCTCAAGTACATCTGTCTTTGTCATCACTGTTAATTTGCCTTTTCTTACTATTTTCCTCTGAAAATGCACAGACTGGGAGCTATTTCTTTTGCTTCTCACCTCAATGTCTTGTACAGAAAGTGTCCTTCTCAGACTATTGTATTTACTGAGAACATTTGTCAGCTTTTGTTGCAATGCCATTGGGAAATAAATATGCCTCAAATACAATGGGTCACCAAAATATGTGTTCGTTTCCTATTCCTAGGTCCGCAAGTAGTCTGACATTTTACTGAGCTTGGCTGGTCTAGCCTGGGCTGGATTCAGGTGTAGCTGTTACTCATCCGTAGATCAGTCTGTTGTCATCCAACCAGATACCATTCCCCTTTGTCCCCCGAAGAAAAGAGCAGGCCTTCAAGAGACAACAACCAAACATGGCAAAACAAAATATAGTAAGGCAAGGCAAAGCCTTCATGAAGCTGGACAAGGTGACACAACAGGAGAATAGTTCCAAGAGCAGGCAAAAGGAGTCATCCATCCCCACAAAAGTCACTCATCCCCACAAAAGTCATCCATCCCCACAAAAGTCACTCATTCCCACAAAAGTCACTCATCCCCACAAAAGTCATCCATCCCCACAAAAGTCATCCATCCCCACAAAAGCACCAAGCAAACAGCCATAACATATACACGGAGGACCTGGTGCAGATCTATCCAGGCCTTATTCTTGCTGCTTCAGTCTCTGTGAGCTCATATGAGCCCTGCTTTGTTGATTCACTGGTCCATGTTCTTCTGGTGTCCTCCATCCCCTCTGACTCTTACAATATTTCCACTCCCTCTTCTGTGAGAATCCTTGTTTTCTTTAATGATATTATCTTAGTGGGTCAATCATACACCAAAATGGGCCCCACTCCCAAGACTAGCTAGGAAACCCAAGCTGGATTCAATGGGGAAAGAAAAAAAGTAAGAAGTAAGGGAGTGGAATAATCTTAAAGTTTGAGGGACCAGGTAGCAAAATGAAGAGGGTGGTTGTGGGAAGAGTTGGGGCAGGTACCATGAAATATCTTCATAATACATTGCAATGAATTTTCAAAGAATTAACAAAAGTCTTGTTTAAAAGAGACTATAGCAGAAGCCTACGGGACCACCTGCCACGTGGCCCATCCACAGCAAGCACCACTGTAATGTGCAAGTATGTGGTGGAGAATCAGTACAGAAAGAGACGCAGAATGGTTTGAGCACTACAAAATGAAAAGAGGCAAAACTGGAGACACATGGATGAAGAGGAAGAGACTGATGTGAGTAGCCTATTGTGGAGAATCTGGAAGTCAGCCCTGTGAAGGAGAGAGTGGGATGAAGAGAGAGGCACCACAGGCTCCTGAGACCCCTCAAAGAGTACTGATCTGCTGTACACAGCATTAGATCTAAGATGGCTCCAGTGAGTTAGAAAAGAGGAACCAAGGCCAGGGAGTGGCTGCTTCCCTCCCCACCCTCTTCATGGAAGCCCTAACAGATGGCAATGCCTACCACGCCCTTCTTCTGAGTTACCTCATCAGGTGAGGCTTTCATTGGGGTACCATGATGATGTGACAAGATTCAATGGGTAGAGGATTTAGGGGTTTGGGATTGTCTCAAACACTGTATATATGTTTATAGGCTGTACAACAAACTCAGATCTGCACCCTGATTCTGGTCTCCAGAGTCTGATTCCTGGAATTCATCACTTGCCTCCATGCCTCTCAGCCCCCATCCTAGGTCCTGTTCCCACAGCCTGGGCACCTGGACTGTGATGCTGTTGCTAGCCGTGTCTGAGTCCTTGGCCACATAGCAGCAGGGGTCTCTGTTGATGTCTGTGAGCCATGTTACCACCAAAGGCCATGCAGATGTGTCTGGTCTGTACTACCACCTGGGACCATGTCGATGTCCAAGGGCTGTGTAGAGCTGGCCCCAACCCTTGACAGCTGCAGCACTCAGAAAATAGAACCCTGCACCTCATCTGTGCAGAACAGGAGAACTGGCCTTGGTGGCAGTGGGGCCTGGGGAGCTGGCTCTGAGGGTATGAGAGCAAGAAACCTGGTCCTGCCCTTTGCTGACCTTATCACTTGAGTAAGCTAGCCAAGGCAATGCTGGAGATCTGGCCCTGATGGTGTGAGTATGGGAGAGCTGGTAGGCTAACCAACTCAGCGATCACCCAGGACCAGACCTAGGGATTTGAGTTGGCCCATGCCAATATCTACCCCATCTATGTATATGAAGGGGCTGGTTCTCCATAATCAAAGCTGCAGGATCTCCATGACACAGGGCAACAACAGAATATCTAAGAGGCATCCCAATAAGAATCCAATATAGATATCATAGTAGAAGCCAGAGGCCTCAAACCAGACCAGTGGCTTACTGCAATGAATATAGCAAGCAAAGATGTTTGGATGGGTGTGAAACACCATGAAACACTGCAGCTTCCATCATGAGATTTGTTTGTTTGTTTGTTTGTTTTAGGGGAAGTTTCAAGGGCAGATATAGAGCAATGAGAAGATAAGTAGGATTGGGGTACATGATGTAAAATTCACAATCAATATAAAGGTTTTTAAAAAGAAACTACAGAAGGATACTAAACGTTCTGTGTACTGCCACATCTTTTAATATCCTACTAGCCAACAAGTCATATGGCCAAGTCCACCATTGATAGGATAAGGAAAAACACTCCTCACTCCTTTGATCAATAACAGAGTCCTGTGGTTAAAAAATGCAGCTGCTAGCTGGGCAGTGGTGGAGCATGCTTTTAATCCCAGCACTTGGGAGGCAGAGGCAGGCAGATTTCTGAGTTCGAGGCAGCCTGGTCTACAGAGTGAGTTCCAGGACAACCAGGGCTACACAGAGAAACTCCATCTCAAAAAAAAAAAAAAAAAAGAAGAAGAAGAATGCAGCTGCTATTGCCTGACATCTTATTTCTCCTCACTCACTCTTTGATTGCTTTCCCCAACTAGAAAATAAATTCTATAAGCACAAAGATTCTATTTTTCTCACTATCATATCCACAATAAAAAGCTGTACCTAACATGCAGTAGATATTCTGTAAATACTGTTGAGTGAATGAGTGAAAACACCAATCTATAAAGCAATCTCTGTGGCCAGGGAAAAGAGTATTAAAGATAAAGTGAATAGCACACCCTCCTTAGGCGGAGCTGAGGGATCAAAAGTAATATTACAATAAAAAATTGTGGAATAGTGAAGAACCTTGGTCTCCAATCAAAAAGCAAAGAAAAATCATGAAACGCAAAGAAAGAGGAAAAAAATAGCTGTCTACTAGACCACATTTCCAATGCCATGCAATGCCCTACAAATAAATGGGGCACAGGAGGTCAAAGCTAGATGGAGTCCATTTTAAAGCTCTTACATTGCACTAGCGAGAACCCATAGCCAAAAGCCACTGTGAAACACATGCTTATTTCATAGGCAAACAACACCATCAAAAAAAAATACACAAATACAAAATTTATCACAATGCCTAATGAAAACTGCAGCAAGCCCAAGCACTCTGAATTAATGATCATCAATGAGTGTCACAGCATTGGAAACGTGAAAGGCACTTTCCGCAAAAGCAGGCATCGAGAAGAAGGTATTAAATCAAATCATAGCACCATGAAAAGGCAAAGGAGAAGTGGAAGGGATAATTTCTCAAAAAGTAACTTTCTGACTGTGAGAATGGATTGATGGTACTATCCGTTCTTTATAGGAAAGCTCCCCACAATGAATTTCCTTGTCATCATGATCTAATATTGGTTACCAGCTATTACTCTCATTCGTCATGTTCCACATCCCCGCCGCAGTATAAACAATATCAGGGATTTCTCCAGTCGTATTTCACAGCACTTCTTGGAGGGGGTGCATTTTGTATTCAAGCGCAAACCAAAGCGTTCCAAATCTATCAAGACTCGTAAAAACTATAAATGACCTGCACAGATGCCCAGCAGTGCTGTAAAATGTAGGCTGGTTGCTAGAAGCCTGCCCTGCTTTAGAAAATGTACTTAGCCTTGCAATCGGATTTAAATTAGGCTGATCTCTGAAACACTCCATCCGCACAAAACTGTATCATTGCAGCTCATCCTCTATGCTGTTTTTCCATTATTAAAGACAACTCAGCTCCAGCTACCCTCCTATTCTCCATACAAACCCTCACTGGCTTCCATTGAGTACTTAATACTTCTGCCGAATGGTATACCATGTCTTAAACCTTCAACACCAAACCTTAAGATGGCCACTATTTTCATTATTTCGGGGACAAACCAAGAGTCCATAACAACAAGTTAACTGGCTTACCCTATACGCCATAATTATTATTTAGGAGACTCGAGACTTTAACGTTGATGTGTCTGATTCAAACCCCCACTCTCTCAATTCTGCCACAGCCCATCCCCTGTAAGTTATAAAATCTGTCACTACTCTTTCACCATTCCAGGGAATCCAGCCCCTTCTCGGTGTCCTTAGTCCTTTGTCTTCATCGACTGGGTACTTTATATTAGTCTTCTAGTTAGCTTCCGCTGTCAACTTAACACAGCCTAGCTATCTGAGAGAGTCTCAAATGGAGGATTGACCCTATCAGATTGGCTTATAATCATGTCTGTAAGGCATTTTCTTAATTATTAATTGATGAAGGTGGGCCCAGACCACAGTGGGTATTCCTGTCCATGGGCTGATGGCCATGAGCTGTACAAGAAAACTATCTTAGAAAACCAGGGAAAATCATGTAACCAGTACAATGTAATGCCTCATGGGCGGTTCCTGCTTGAGTTCTTGCCCAGACTTTCCTCAATGATGAATTATGACCTGGAAGTTATAAGATGAAATAATCTTTTTCTTCCCCCTAGTTGGTTTTGGTCATGCTGTTTATTTATCATACCAAAAGAAGTCAACTAAAACAAGTAAGAAGTTAGGTGATTTATAGAAAAAAAATTTCAATTTATTTGTCCAGTGGTTCTGGAGGCTAAAAAGTATAGAAATATTACACCAGTGTCTTACAAGAAGCATGATGCTGAAGCACTCATAGCACATAAAAGGCACAACAGAAAAGGGAGCTTAATATCCTCAACAGCTGACTCTTTCACACAATCTCTGCATTAGCACATTCGTGACAGAGGAATTCTAATGGCCACATCTCCTCTCAAGAGTTCCACACCTTTACTGTCATAATGCCAATTCAGCTCTAACATACATTTGGAAGAGGGCACTCATCCGCAGATAGAATCAGCATTCCTACCTTTATGCCTAAGTGGCTACAATCTCATACTGCTGTGAGTGTGTATTCTTGGTATTAGAATCCTCTAAGTCAAACTGCCCCCACCTTCAACACATCAGCTATTTCTGCCTATAAAAGATCATCACAGCTGGGATTGTTTATATTTATAAAAGGAGTGCTGGAGAGATTCAGGAGACCCTCGCTCAAGAATCAGCTACTCCTCTCAACCAGTTGTATGCAATTCTCCCTTAAAAGCACAAGACCTCAGGAAGGTTCTCAACTACATTGGAGGAGAAGGGTTAAGAGAGGAGGAGCCAACTACACAGCCATAGGAGAGCCACCATCCATGCATACAGGATACAGACTTCCCAATGTGACTGCTTTTAAGCCACTCCTATCCCTACCCACCTTCCCTCACCTACTGCTCTATAAGTAAGGCTAAAAAGTCATTGTTTTCCCAGAGTAAAAGTTAGAGAAATTGTACCTGTTTACAGTTGAGACCATAGGAGGAGAGGTACACATTGTCTATCTCTCCGGGGAAGAAATTTTAGCTATACTCTTCCTACATGTGACTGGGTGAATGTGTGTGTGAAAGTTATGGATGTGATTGTGTGTGTGCATGTTAACACATCAGTGTATGAGTGTCTGTGAATGTGTCTTAGTGTGAGAATGTTTGAGTGTCTATGTGAGAGACTAGTGCATACATGAATGCAGTATCTGTGAGAGTATGTTAGTATGTCTAAGTGCACTGTGGATGGGTGTCAATCTGAGAGTGTATAAATGTGAAGGTGTGTATTTGAGAGAGTGTTTCTGTGACTTTGAAAGTGTGAGTGTGTCTGTATTAGTGTGCTTAGTGTCAGGGTGAGAGTGTGTGATTATATGACTATAATGGATGTCCCTGTGTTTGAGCATGAGAGTAAGTGTGTTGACTATGTAAGCGTGATTAAACAGTTTTTGAGCCCTTGAGTATTTTGGATATTAACATTCTATTAGACAAAGAGCAGAAGACATGTTCTCCTATCCTACAGGTTATCTCTTCACTCTTCTGTTTCATATGTTATGCAGAATTCTTGTCAGTTTGATTAAAATAATTTAATTTTTTAATTGATTGTGGCTTGGAAGTCCTGGCCACAAAACCAAGGCTTGTATGAATATCTTATTGCCCCAGGTTTTCTACCAGTATTTCAGGTCTTAACGTTCAGTAACTGAGTTTTTGGTACATCTTGAGATGATTGTTCTAGAATGAGAGAGAAGTTTGTTTTGCCTTCTGCATGTGTATACTAGTTTTCTCAGCATCATTTGTTTGAAAATTTCAGCTATGTATATTCTTTGGATTTTTGTTGAGAATAAGCTGGCTGTGAATGTGAGAATTCATATCTCAATCCTCTACTCTGTTCTATTAATCCATGTGATGTTCTATACCCAGATGATACTATTTAGAGTTACCAAGGGGCTCTGGAGTACATTGTTTGAAATCAAGAATTTTTTGATTCTTTTAGCTTTTTGTTCTTTTCATTCAGTTGCTTTGGCTATCTTGTACTTCCATGTGAACTTTACAATTGTTCCTTCTGGTTCTGTGAAGAATGTGATTAAGCCATTGGTAATTCAGTGGGGATTATATTTGCCTGCAAATGGCTTAAGGCAGTACAGCCGCTTTAATAAGATTAATTCTTTCAATCCAGGAACACAGAAAGTCTTTCCATCTTTTTTGTGTCTACTTCAATTACTTTCTTCAGTGTTTTGTGGTTTTCACTGTGGAGGTCTTTCACTGCTCTGTTTAAATTTATTTGTATGTATTTTGTTTTGGTAGTTATTATAAATTATATTATTTATATTAATTCTTGTTCAGCGAGTATATAAGGGCTACATAGGAAAGATACTAATTTTATATGTTGATCACCTATCCTGCTGCTTTTCCTGTGTTTGCCAAACCTGAGTGTTTCCTGAATCTAACTTCATGAGCTATTAAGTTAACAACTGTAAGAGGTCCCCAGACTTTAGTACAACTGACACCATGTTAGCAGCACCATTCTGACCTTAAAACCTAGAACATATGCCCCAACACCTGCCAAAATGGGATCAAAGACATAGTCCTTAGTTTCAGGAAAACCCCTAAATGTTTTAACTTTGTTAGTTGGCCTTTTGTTCTTTTCTTTTTTGGCTTCTATAGTTATGCTTCTTGCTAACTACTGTGTGACAACCATGATGTAATATTTTTTGTCTTTTCAGAAAACACAAAGGGCTGTAAGGCTCAATGACACATGATTTGAGCAAGTTCCTCTGCACCTGCCAGTCATCAATAAAGACTTTTGTTTGAGTTTTAAGAGTGTCTGTGTAGTAGTCTCTGGTAGGCTTACCTCACAACATTCTGGAGGCCCCAGCGACATCCCTGAAGACTGAGATATCAGGACAACAGGGGTCTTGGATTCCCCTCTGGATAGTACAGAAGATAGATAGTTCTAGAAGCTGTTTATCATGAGACATTCTCTTTTTTAAAAAAAAGAATTTAAGACCTTTATTAACAGGTGCTTGCAGTTTGTTGACTTTTTTGAAAAAATCAAGTTGTAAACTTTATTACAAATTAAAAATGAAGTTCTTAAAAATCTCAACTTGACCAGATATGAAACAATTTAAAAACCATTAAAGGTGTATTGAGAAAAAAAAAAAAGCAGGTCTTTTTTTCTTTTCTTAAAAA
>NC_034591.1:125143754-125145781 GCF_900095145.1 Mus pahari | reverse complement strand
TGGCCTCTGCATCAGCTCCTGCTTCCTGACCTGCTTGAGTTCCAGTCCTGACTTCCTTTGGTGATGAACAGCAATGTGGAATGTAAGCCGAATAAACCCTTTCCTCCCCAACTTGCTTCTTGGTCATGGTGTTTGTGCAGGAATAGAAACCCTGACTAAGACAACCCCCTATGACATGGATAGCATTTATAATGGTTATGGTCTGCTGCGTATTTACTGCCTGGAACTGGAACTCCACCAGGGTTTGTAACATTTGCTGCCTCTGCACCCTTTTCTCCTTCAACAACATCAAATCCCACAGTTCATTTCCTATACTGTGAAGGTACTTCCTGGGGTTATTCTTCTTTATGGCAGACTGGTGTACAAATACGTCTTCCTTTGTCATTCCTGTTGATGAAACCATATCCATTCCTTACATTGAAGCATTTTACTGATCCTCTCTTCCCAATGATAGCCGAATAGGCCATCTTCTGCTACATATGCAGCTAGAGACACAAGCTCTGGGGGCACTAATTAGTTCATATTGCTGTTGCACCTATAGGGTTGCAGACCCCTTCAGCTCCTTGGGTACTTTCTCTAACTCCTCCATTGGGGGCTCTGTGTTCCATCCAATAGCTTACTGTGAGCATCCACTTCTGTGTTTGCCAGGCACTGGCATAGCCTCACAAGAGGCTGCTATATCAGGGTCCCTTCAGCAGAATCTTGCTGGCATATGCATTAGTATCTGGGTTTGGTGGCTGATGATGGGATGGATCCCCAGGTGGAGTAGTCTCTAGATAGTCCATCCTTTCGTCTCAGCTCCAGACTTTGTCTCTGTAACCCATTCCATGGGAGTTTTGTTGGCAATTCTAAGATGGAGCGAAGTGTCCACATTTTGGTCTTCCTTATTCTTGAGTTTCATGTGTTTTACAAATTGTATCTTGGATATTCTAGAGTTCAGGGCTAATATCCACTTATCAGTGAGTGCGTATTATGTGAGTTCTTTTGTGATTGAGTTACCTCACTCAGGATGATACCTTCCAGATCCATCCATTTGCCAAGGAATTTCATAAATTCATTGTTTTTAATAGCTGAGTAGTATTCCATTATGTAAATGTACCATATTTTCTGTATCCATTCCTCTGTTGAGGGACATCTGGGTTTTCCAGCTTCTGGCTATTATAAATAAGGCTGCTATGAACTTAGTGGAGCATGTATTCTTATTACCAGTTGGAACATCTTCTGGATATATGCCCAGGAGAGGTATTGCTGGATCCTCCAGTGGTACTATGTGCAATTTTCTGAGGAACCACCAGACTGATTTCCAGAGTGGTTTTACAAGTTTGCGGTCCCACCAACAATGGAGGGAGTATTCCTCTTTCTCCACATCCTTGCCAGCATCAGCTGTCACCTGAATTTTTGATTTTAGTCATTCTGACTAGTGTGAGGTGGAATCTCAAGGTGGTTTTGATTTGCATTTCCCTGATGATTAAGGATGTTGAACATTTTTGAGGTGTTTCTCAGCCATTCAATATTCCTCAGTTGAGAATTCTTTGTTTAGTTCTCTGCCCCATTTTTAAATGGGGTTATTTGGTTTTCCGGAGGACGTCTTCTTGAGTTCTTTATATACAATGGATATTAGTCATCTATCTGATTTAGGATTGGTAAAGATCCTTTTCCAATCTGTTGGTGGCCTTTTTGTCTTATTGAACATGTCTTTTGCCTTACAGAAGCTTTGCAATTTTATGAGGTCCCATTTGTCAATTCTCGATCTTACAGCACAAGCCTTTATATTTCTATTCAGGATTTTTTTCCCCTGTGCCCATATCTTTGAGGCTTTCCCCCCACTTTCTTCTCTATAAGTTTCAGTGTCTCTGGTTTTATGTGGAGTTCCTTGATCCACTTAGACTTGACCTTAGTACAAGGAGATAAGAATGGATCAATTTTCATTCTTCTACAAGGTTGTGCCAGCACCATTTGTTGAAAATGCTGTCTGTTTTTCCACTGGATGGTTTTAGCTCCCTTGTCAAAGATCAAGTGACCATAGG
>NC_034591.1:125138486-125141899 GCF_900095145.1 Mus pahari | reverse complement strand
TAGTGAGTCTGGCTAAGGGTTTATCTATTTTGTTGATTTTCTCTAAGAACCAGCTCCAGGTTTGGGTGATTCTTTGAATAGTTCTTTTTGTTTACACTTGGTTGATTTCACCCCTGAGTTTGATTATTTCCTGCCATCTACTCCTCTTGGGTGAATTTGCTTCCTTTTGTTCTAGAGCTTTTAGGTGTGCTATCAAGCTAGTGTATGCTCTCTCTAGTTACAGTGTTACAGTGCGTGGAAGTGGTGTCTCCTTTGAGGACCATGGAGTTGTCTGGTCTGTTTGAAACCAAGGTAAACTTGAACTGATTAAAAGGAACCTGAGCCTCTAGTCAGGAAAGGCTCTGGTGTCCTTGTTCCTGCTGTCACAGGCCTGTCACTATGATATTGGAACAGCTGTTCTTTTCCACTCACCAGTGATCCTAAGAACACTTGGGCAGTCTGCTAGGGACTGTTGGGGTATCCACAGAATCTGTGCCCTAGGTGACCTGGTGCTGGCACATACCGGATGGGATTTGTGCCTCCGGTCAGGCAGGTTCTCTGCTGCCCTAGTGCTGTCTCAGGTCCAGTGCACAATTGGATTGGAGCAGATGTTGTGTTCCCCTCACCAGTGATCCTAAGATCGCATGGGCAGTCCTCTAGGGACCATGGGGGTGTCTGCCCACTCTGCGCCCTAGGTGACCCAGTGCTGGCCATATAGTAACTCTTAACTCCTCTAATTTTATCTTGACATCTACTTTGTGAGACATAAGCATGGCTACTTCTTATTTATTATAGCTTCTACTTGATGGACATTCTCCAAACTCTCATCTTCAGTCTGGGGTGGGAATGAGCAAGCTCTTGATATGTGTAAATGTTCACATGTCTGAGGGTATGCCTGTGGGTCTCAGAGGACAACTTCAGGTCTCATTCCCTCAAATGCTACCTATCACACTTGTTTTGAACACAGAATCTCTCACTGGCCTGAAACTTGCCAATCAGGCAAAGCTGGCCAATTGATGACTCCAGGGACTTGCCTGATCTGCTTGCAGTGATAGGTACACAAGCACAGGGGTCACAATGCTAGACTTTTTAAAAAGCAAGTTCTGGGGAGTGATTCGCACCCTCATTCTTTGCTAGATAACTTTGTAAGCAGGGTAAGTACTTTACACACTGAGCAATCTCTAATTTGTGTTTATATCTATAATGCATGTCTCTTACATTTGCCATTACAATAATAAGATATCAAGAAAAAGTAAACCTTGTATGTGTGTGTGTGCGAGAGAGAGAGAGAGAGAGAGAGAGAGAGAGAGAGAGAGAGAGAGAGAGAGAGAGAGAGAGACTAGGAAGTACTTTCTACTCAGTAAAAGACAAAAGGAGTAGCTCTTATTTTTCAATCTAATCAAAAAGTCATACATTTTAATTGGAGAGTTGAGACCAACATAACTTAGTGTCATGGAGAGATATGTTTGCTGTTTCTTGATTCCTGAATTTTTGTTTATTTTTCTAGTTGATTCAATACTGACTTGTTCTTTTCTTCATCAGTCACTTAAATATCTTCTTTTACTGAATAGAATATTTTGATTCCTTCCCTTCACTCTCTCTCTCTCTCTTCTAAGGTTTACTTTTTCTTGGTATCTCATAATTGTAATGGTCTCTGTTCCTTTGTGTATTAAATTCCTTTTGTGTATAAGATCCCACTGTGTCTTCTACAATGTTGTCTTATTGTTCATGAATGGCTTTCATTTGTGCTTATCGTGAAAGGTCTTTATTCTCTGATGACTTATAAAGATAATTTTACTGGCAATAATAGTATTTGGGGAAAAGCTATTTACTCTCAGGATTTGAAATGTACCATTCAATACTTTGTTATCACTTCTGTGAAGGTACTGAGAGGCATCACATTCCATGAAGCTATAGTTACGGGTGATTGTGAGCTGCCCAACATGGGTGCTAGAAACTGAACTTGGGCTTTTTGTGTTGTTTTTGTGTTATGTATTGCAAAATCTCAATTTCCTTGCTCAATACTTTATCCAGTTTGTTGACCTTTTTATCCACTTTCTGAATTTGATGTTCTTACTTTGTTGATCTGTTGACTGAAGGTTCATTGAGATAAGCGATAATTTCTAAAACTAGGGTTTTGTATTATTCTTTGCTAACATTTTAATCCACTCAGTGTCCTTAGTCTGGGTTCTTCTGATATCGGAGGTTTGGAGCAGCCATATTGGCCCATTTGCATATTTATTTTGCTTACACATTGCACCTACTCATCTGTTGGAGAGAATGCCTTTTGTGAGAATTCTTTCCTTTATTGTAATTTTTTGTTTCCCCAATTTAATTTTTAGGGGTTTTCTTGGTATGGAGCATTTACTTGAGATTATGATTGCCTAGATATGGACTTTGGACAACACTCCTCCATAAACATTCCCCCACTCATTTTGCAATACTTCACAACCCATGACAGGCATCTACAAGTCTCAGTTCACGTTGCCTCTACCTGCTTTGTAAATCTACTTGGCCCTCAGAAGCGTCACTGGCTTAGTTAGTGGATGGTTTAGTCAGTAAAGGTTTAGAGATATAAAAGTATAATATCTTCCTCACCTACCCCAGAGGCTTGAGACATGAGCAAGTCTCAGAATGGATTCTCTGTGACATACTACGAAGATGTGAAGACAGGCAGATCCTTCTCCAGAGTCCTTTGCTTGTACTTTGCTGCTTTGTAACACAACAGGTTATTTTTGAAATATGTCAGCTGTGGCAGTTGTAAGCCTAGCTGAGGGTTATGTGGTTCCACCAGCAACAATTCTCTCACCTCCCCAGCACTCTATTCAGTGCTCTCTGTTACAGTCTCTTGTTTTCCTTGCACATCTAAAATTCAGCTCTACCGGATTTTACCTGTCTACCACCTAGTGTCCTTCTCCTTAGCCTCTGTATGTGTCTCACCACTTCAGTAGCCACTAATCTGACATTCTCCCTCAGGTTCATGGAGACACAAAAGAGGGTTGGGTGTTTCTCATTGGCCACCTTCTCCTCAGCTTAGTTTGCAATATATTCAAAGATAATTTAACATTCTAAATTTGTGATTATGTTTTCTTTTCTATCACTTATTTTTTTTTGTTTCACTATTCTTTTGATTTCCATTTAGCTTATAAGCATTTTAGCACTTCATTGTGTTTGCAAAAAGACCACATGGTCTGGATAGATGATGCAGTGCTTAAGAGTACTGGCTGCTCTTCCAGTGAACCCAGGTTCAATTCCCAGCAGCTACTTAGTGGCTTACATCCATCCTTACAACCATCCTTACATCCATCCTTACAACCATCCTTACATCCATCCTTACAACCATCCTTACAACCATCCTTACATCCATCCTTACAACCATCCTTACAACCATCCTTACAAACATCCTTACATCCATCCTTACAACCATCCTTACA
>NC_034591.1:125133266-125138466 GCF_900095145.1 Mus pahari | reverse complement strand
AACCATCCTTACATCCATCCTTACATCCATCCTTACAGCCATCCTTACAACCATCCTTACAACCATCCTTACATCCATCCTTACAACCATCCTTAACTCCAGATCCAGGGATCCATTGCCTTCTTTTGGTTTCTGCATGTATTGCATGCACATGGTAAATAAAACATGGAAGGTAAAATATCCATACACATAAAATAAAATAAAATAAAATAAAATAAAATAAAATAAAGTAAAATAAAATAAAAATCTTTTTTTAAAAAAGGAAGAAGAAAGACCAGTAGTTGGCCTTTACTTCTGAAATAATAAAGGCGTTTAAAACTACAACTTCCCCTCTGATTAAATACTTTATTATAAACCACATGTGTGAGTGTATGTAGGTATGTTCTTATTTTCCTTATAGCTGTTAATTTGACTTTTAAAATGTTATTCCAAAAATTATCTTTAAGTCCATTTCTTAATTGTCAAGGCACTAAATTCCTGGTCATATTTTATTTTTTTGATAAAATTTCTTACTTGTGCCTAGAACGTTTTCACAGTCCTGTGAAATTTAATTTTTGTGGTCAAATGCAGGTCACATTTTGTAGCTACTTCAAACACTAAGGGAAAACTATAGCTTCATTATTTAAGGGGCTAACTGTCTATTAAAGAGTAACATTGTATTGCTATGTGGGTGTTTTCACCTGCATGTACTTCTGTGTACCATGTATGTGTGCTACTTGTTGGAGCCAGAAGAGAATGTCAGATTGCCTAGGGCTGGAGTTAGAGATCATTGTTAGTTGCTTTGTGGATACTGGGAATGGAACCTGATTCCTTGGCCAGAGCAGCAAGTACTCCTAACCACTGGGGATTCCCTTCAGCCCCGAATCAGTGCATCTTTAAATGGACTTTTCTGAACTATCCTAATGTTGATTAAGTGCCTTTCCAATTCATTTGGCTTGAAATATCAGATGACATATAAGTTTGTGGTAAGTATATTTTCTAGGTAAATAATCTCCTTTATGAAGTGGTAAGTATCCTTAACCATTTAGTACTTTAAATGTCAAATTCCACCAAACATATTAATATATATTTCATTTTTCCTTTTCCCTCTCATACCTTTGTATTATTTTATTATTTTATACTCTATTACTTAATGACTGTGTGTTTTTTCTTCTTTTTTAATTTATTTTTTCTCTTATATTACATGCTAACCACAGTTTCCCCTCTTTCCTCTAAGTATGTGTGTTTTTTAGCATAGTCTATTAAGGTGTGTTGTTTTTTGGTTGGTTGGTTGGTTGGTTCACTGGTTGGTTGGTTGGTTGGTAGGTTGGTTTGGTTTAATTTGATTTTAGTTTGTTTTTTTATCCGAACACTGCGTGTAGTGAGCTCATTATCAACTAATATCATAAACAAAACATATTCTATGACTTCCTTGCAATTGTTTATTATATATAAGTTTTTTTCTATTTTGTTATGTTGAGTTGATCTTTTTCTTGATTTCTCTGATTGCTTGCAGGAATATTCTGTCTATTCCTTTACTATGTGTTAACTGGAAAGTTCTACTGCATATTTCCAATCTGCTGATGGATCCATTCCCTTCCCTACCATAAACATCCTGAAACATCCTGACAGAACTCTCAAAAATAGAAATACTGGACAGATATCCAAGTTCATTTTTAGGATAGTTAAGGCTGATTATTGCTATCAAAAGACAATCTTTTCCCTATTCTCATAATCAGCAATAAAATTGGTAAGAATCATCTCGTGGTCTCTTATGTCTTCCTCAATTTACTATATTTTTATTCCCCTCTCTTCCATGGTTTAATGCAAGGCTTGAGAAAATGATTGAACTTGGAACACTATAAATTTCACCCCTTATGAAATAACTATAATAATAGCTAATGTACCTTGTGCCAAGCTTATGAGAATTAAATGGCACCATGGTTATAAAAGCTTATTAATAAAGATAAAGCTGTAGAATCATAAAAAAACTTATTTCTACTTATCCCAAGACATATTTCTTAGAATAGCAGTCTTATAAGAGGGTTTGCGAGGTAAATATAGTTCCTGAGAATATATTTGGAAAATGCTATCTCTACTGTCTTCCTCTTTGAGATTATAAGTGCATATATAGATGTAAAATCTTAGGGAGTTCCTAAAATCTAAAAGAAAATATATTCATTATAGCTTAGCACTAGGTTTAGACAGACCTTGGTTTGATTTTGAGCTCACCTATTTATTGGTTACAAATTTTGAGCAGATGTTCTGAACTCCTTGGGCCTCTATATACTCATCTGAAAAAATGGGAAGGAAAGCATTCCTCATTCACAAACTTCTTTAGGAAATTTAAAGAAACAATGTGTATAAAAGACTTCCAGCACAGACACCAGTACATAATGTGTCCAATAAGTGGTATCAATTACTAATTCTGTCTTATGAAGTCTAAAATCTGCCTGCCTCAGGTTTCTTCCTAGTTTTTCTACAGGTTCTCTCAGCACATCAATGGGAAAAATCCTACCTTAAATAACCAATATATGTGTCTTTCCATGTCTTCTGTCTTAAAATTATGAAGCCTAGCTCTCATTAGCCACAAACCAACAGTGTAACTTCTACTTGGAGGAATTATTCTATTACCTCAGGAAAGCAAGGATTCTTTCTGGAAATGGAAAACATTTCCATCAGTACAGGATGGTAAGATATGAAGTGCATAAGATACAGACCAAACAGGTTTAGGGAGCAATCCTTATGTGAGATAGACATGGCGAAGGACAGCATCCTGGAGAATCTGAGAATCACAAGGCCAAAGAAGATTTGGGAACATTAGAAATATGTGAACTTGAGACTTTTGTCTCTAGCTGCACATGTAGCAGAAGATGGTCTAGTCAGCCATCGTTGGGAAGAAAGGCCCCTAGGTATTGCAAACTTTATATGCCCCAGTACAGGGGAATGCCAGAGCCAAGAGGTGGGAGTGGGTGGATAGGGGACAGGACATGGGGAGGATATAGGGAACTTTAGGGATAGCATTTGAAATGTAAATAAAGAAAATATCTAAGAAAAAAGAAAAAAATTAAAAAAAAATAAAGCTGAAAAAAAAAGAAATATGTGAACTTAAGAGGGAAGCAATGAAATTTGATAACCACATATAAGGCCATTGAACATATACTTGTGCTTGAGAACATAATTGTTTATATGCAAGTTCCTTGACTTTGTCTGTTGCATCTTCATTAAGTCCACAGGCATGAAAGTTCATCTACTCTCTGACTCCAGTGGGACATACGACCGATTAGATCCACTCTTGAGCAAGGCCTTTTGTGAATCCTGTCTGTTCTCCACCCTCATATGCAAGAGGAGGGGGTAAAATATAAAATTATTAGATTAAGTATATGGTTAACACTTTTTTCAAAATTCTAAGACAAGAAAACTCAAACAATATCATCCTATATGACAGTTGCTGGTTATCATTACTAATGGTCATCCAAAGCAATGTGGTAAGAGGGAAATGAGCTCCTATCCAAGCTCAACAAGGAAAGGCAAAGTGATCAGTTTAGGAGCATTCTCAGAGCACAGGGAAAAAGAGTGTAGAGACAGCACCATACAGTTCTCATATAGGTACCTATTCATAGGTACTAGCTCACAGGTACTATCTCATAGGTCCCTAACGACCTCTAATGTAAATCCTCAGATTAAGGGTATTAATGACAGTAAGCCATGGTGGCTGCATGGGAATGAAAAAGAATCCGGTACTGCTGTTCTTCTGCCACAGTTGCTACACAAATCTTTCTTGGTGTTTAGTTTTATTGTGCTCAGAGAAGGAAGCACAAAGGAGGGGTTGAAAGAAAAGTTACCAAGAACAGCCATTCACCTGGCGTTTTCCCCAAAAGAAAGGTCATCCTTTGTCAGCTAAAAGTCTTTTAGCCTGGCTTTAAACTAATTCAGGACTCCTTGTAAATAAATAATGAAGACAATGTCTGACTTGATCCTGCTCTGATTTGTGCCCTCATAAAAATATGTTGGACTGTAACTGCCAGTGTGATAGTAATAAGCAATAGGATCCAGTGGGCTCTCAAGAGGGAGCTACATCATGAGGGCTGTGCCATAATGAATTAATTCATCAATTAAACTGCTCAGAAAAATCCTTTATTATCTTGAGAGTGAGTTACTTGTAAGAGTTCGAAGTACATTAATGATTGATCCATTAGATATGGCCCCTGTGTTTGGTTGCACTCTTTGGGTTCATTGGTTAGCATTTTCTCTTATGACAAACAATTATAGCAGTAAAACTAGTACAGTAATTTTTATACATTTTTTTTACTATTATAATACTCAAGACCTAAAATGGTGATTGGCATATAGCAAGCACTCAGTTAAATAAAGTGCTTTACTTATAAGAGTTCATTGTGTGTCAGACTCAGGAGTGAGCATTTTATAAATGTTACCTCATGCAATCCTAAACACAACTTATTATGCACTGAAATGTGTCCCAAATATTAGAATATATAAATATATCTTACAATCTCAAACATTGCTATATTTGAAAAACAGACTTTTAAGAAAGTAATTAAGTTTAAATAAAATTATATAGTAATAATCCCCTATGAAGAGAAAGAGATATACACAGAACAAGCCATAACACAGTGAGAAGATAGCCACCTACAACCAAATAAAAAGGCCATATTAGGAACTAACCATTCAGGTACCTCCATCTCAGCCTTCAATCCATAACTGAGAAGAAATTATGTACTTTCATTAAGCAACCCACTTTGTGGTATTGTTGCAGCACTTCTAACTGACAAATCCATATCAGAATAAACAAAAGACTGTTTTCAGCACATGATTAAGATTTAAAGAAAAGTTTGGCCATGGAAGTATGGTTAAGTTTGATTCTTACTTTTTTTTTTTAAACTGGTTTATCTTTTTTTTCTTTTTTTTCTATTTTTTATTCGATATTTTCTTTATTTACATTTCAAATGCTATCCCGAAAGTTCCCCATACCCCCCCAACCCTGCTCCCCTACCCACCCACTCCCATTTCTTGGCCCTAGCCTTCCCCTGTGCTGGGTCATATGAAGTTTGCAAGAACAAGGGGCCTCTCTTTCCAATGATGGCCAATTAGGCCATCTTCTGCTACATATGCAGCTAGAGACACGAGCTCAGGGGTATTGGTTAGTTCATATTGTTGTTCCACCTACAGGGTTGCATCCCCCTTCAGCTCCTTAGGTACT
>NC_034591.1:125130085-125133255 GCF_900095145.1 Mus pahari | reverse complement strand
TCCTGGCTGAAGATGTAGGCCCAAAACAGGGCTTGTCCCAGAAGATGTGTTGCCTCTGCAGTTTATTCACTCACCTGCACAAACTAGCCACCCACCGAGGGACCCTGGACACAATATGACTCTCTCACCTGCTCTGGGGGACAGAGCCCTCACAGGTGGCCGCCTTTCCTCTGGTGAGGAAGGTGCCCAAATTTCTGGAGCCCAAAACAGNGTCTATCCCAGAAGTTAGGTTGCTTCTGTCTGTCCCAAAGCAGTGTAGCTCCTGTGATCCACACCCTCGCCAGTGCAGACTGGAGCCTAGGTGAACTGGAGCAAAAATGGCTCTCCCACCAGCTCAGGCCCTGAGACTCCACCCGGTGGACACCCCTCCTCGGGCAGGAAAGGTTCCGGATGACTGGAGCCAGAAAAGGGATCTTTCCCAGAAGCAGTGTCGCTTCTGCAGGCCGCCCTCTCCCAGGCAGTGCACTGGAACAAAGATGGCTCTCCTACCAGCTCAGGCCTTGAGACCCCTCCCAGGTGGACACCCCTTCTCCGGTGGGAAATGCGCCGGTTAACTGGAGCCAGACATGGAGTCCATCCCAGCAGCTGTGTTGCCTCTGCAGGCCAGGCCACCCTCTCCCCAGCAGTGCACCAGATCAAAGATGGGTCTCCCATGGGCTCAGGCCCTAAGACCCCTCCCAGGCAGACACCCCTCCTCAGGCGGGAAAGGTGCAGGATGACCGGTGCCAGAAACAGGATCTTTCCCAGAAGCTGTGTCGCTTCTGCAAGTCGCCCTCTTCCCAGTCACACACCGGAGCAAAGATGGCTCTCCTACCAGCTCTCCTCTGGCGGGAAAGGTGCCAGATATCTGGAGGCAGAACATTGGTTCTTAGTACCCACATCATGGCTTACCACCCATAACTCCAGTTTCTGGACATGTGACATCCTCATCTGACATCTGTGGGCACTGAATACATGTGGTATACACATACATGTAAGTAGGACACCCACACACACAAAATTATACTAATAACGTTTTAATAACTTAAGTGATATTTCAATAGTTTAATGTCATTAATGTTATTACTATTAGCCTCTGGGTCTGGGGAAAATTGATAGATCAGAGAGTGAGAGAGGTAGTGTTTACTGCAAAATCTTTTGTAGATGGACATGCAAGTATTGAGGTCCAAGATGGCATTTTCACATTTATGTTTCATTATACTTCGGTCTTCATGATGCCCCATCCCCATGCTCCATGCTTTTGTATTTTTGTTTTGTTTATACCGGCTTTTACTCTTGTAACACAGGATGACCTTAAACTCACTGCATAGCCTAAATTGAATTCTAATTCACAATCCTCCTCCCTCACCCTCCCGTGTGCTAGAATTACATCTGTATACTACCACACATTGGCTTTATATTTTTATGCACAGTAAATTATGGGCATCTGTGAAGAACTGTTTGTTATCTTTACAAAAAAAAACCTGTTTTTCCCCTTTTCAAGGTGACAGTGTCAGTTTTGGTGACAGTGGAAAAATACCTTTGATAAACCAAAGAGCATCCTATACCCCGGGTACCACTCGGAATGGCAGCTCATCTTTGGGGTTGTCCCTTTTAGTCAGCACTAGGGTTTGGATATGCTTACTGTGCCCCAAACAACCCTGGGCTAAAGGCTTCCAAGGAGTTATCCCTGGGAGGTGCTGTGGACCTTCAGAAGTGATCATTTATTGGAGCCCCTTTGGTCCATCCCTAGGTGGAGAGAGTAGCCCCTGGTTTGTGAGCTCTGTCAGTCTGCATTGCAGTTCATGCTGTGAGCAGTTTGCACTGGCACATGCTCCCACTCTTGCCATCTGGCACCCTCACCAGAGGCCTAAAGTAATGAGATCATCTAATCTTGGACAGAAACCTCCAGAACTATGACATGAATAAACGCTTTCTCCTTATAAGTTAATTGCCTCGATATCTCACTGCAGTAATGCAAAGCTGACTAACTGAATCAACAAGCAGTAAGAATGTAATTCCTCACCTGACTCTGTCAAAATTAAAACAAACGTTTAGGGTCAAGTAAGGTCCTTTGTCCCCTGAAGTTCTCAAGTACAAAACAAAAATGTTTAAAATACTTTATGCTGGGACACTGAATGGAGAATAACTCCCCATTATGTATACTATACTCACTAGGATAATGTTCTAATGCCTGAAACTTCCAATACCACTAAACTAACTTTTACTGAACACTAACAAAACTATGTTTTTCATTTACATACATATATACCTATGATGAAGAGCATTTAGTTGGTAGTACTTGATTGAGAAGTATCATTATGCATTCAATGCTGGGCTTAGGTTTCTGATGTTTTAGCTCCAAAGCACTGAGATTATACGTGCACAATTACCTGGCTGGATACCTTATGAGAGGTGGCTCATTGGTTAAGTTCACTGGCTGCTATTCTATAGGAACTGGGTTCAGTTACCAGTACCTACATGAAATTCAAAACCATCTATAAGTCCAGTTCCAGGAGATCCAATGTCATCTTATGGCCTCTGAATGTACAAGACATGCGTGTGGTGCACAGATATGAATGTGGGAAAAACACCCATACACATACAAGTTAGTCTATTTTTTTAAATGTCTGGTTTATAAATTAGCCATGAGAAGAGATTAGCAATAATAGTAATCTAGTAGCACCATGACAAGACTATATTGATGTCTGGTGGAATGATTTGGGAAACACACTCTTTGCCTTACAAGTACCGTAACCTAAGCTCCATTCCAGAATCCAGGTAAGAAAGCCAGGTTCAGATGTCCACATTTGTAATCCCTGCACTGAAAAAGCAGATGCAGGCAGGTCTCTGTGAGTTCAAAGCCAGCCTACTCTACATAGCAACTTCTTTAGCTTCATTGTGAGACACTGTCTCAAACACAAAAGCTAGGAACTGTTTTTTTCTGAGAATTTTCTACTTAATGCTTCTGGGCTACCACTGAACGCCAATAACTAAAATCATTGAAAGAGAAATCACATGTGTGTATCAAAACTATCCAGCAATACCTCTTCTGGGCATATACCCAGAAGATCTTCCAACTGGTAATAAGGACACATGCTCCACTATGTTCATAACAACCTTATTTATATTAGCCAGAAGCTGGAAAGAACCCAGATGTCCCTCAGTAGAGGAATGGATACAGAAACTGT
>NC_034591.1:125121447-125129535 GCF_900095145.1 Mus pahari | reverse complement strand
GAGGCCCCTTGGTCTTACAAACTTTATATGACCCAGCACAGGGGAATGCCAGGGCCAAGAAGTGGGAGTGGGTGGGTAGGGGAGCAGGGGCTGGGGGGAGGGTATGGGGAACTTTCGGGATAACATTTGAAATGTAAATAAAGAAAATATCAAATAAAAAAACTACACAAAAGCATTTGTCTAAACATTTCTAAACAATTACTTGCTTAAAAAAAAAAATACTTTTAGGTATTGAAAAATATGTGAAATCCCCAGACTGTTTTTGTCCTCAAATCGGGGACACCTATGTCCACTCTGAACAAATCTCCCCTGTGAAAAAGTTGAACCTTGTGGAGAACCGGAAATAGCCCAAGACAAAAATAACAACCAGTTTTCACATGAGCACAATTCATTGTCACCAAACAAATCAATATTTGGTAAACACTCAGCAACAGTCTAGCACTCCACCAATTTGAGCCTACGCATGGTCATAGCACTCAACCAGTGTGACCCTATGCATGGTCATAATCACAGTGTGTGGAATAAGTAACGCTTCTTGGGAAACTTTTTAAAGATCCCACGAGGAGAAGATTCTATTCACATGGTCTCTTCATTGACCTTGTTAGAACACTGAGACTGAGCAAAAGAAGAAACCTGTGCCGAGGAGATGCACTTTGAACAGCTAGAGTAAGACTGTCAAAAGGAAAATACATACATACATACATACATACATACATACATACATACATACATATATACATACATACAATAAGCCAGTCTTTCGTAATATAATCTCATAAATTCCTAAGTTCTATGTGATTATCCTGTACAAATTAAGAGAAATCAGATGCCTTGAAACTCAGTATTAGCAGTTGGTATGAGGAAGGGAGAAATCTAGTTCAGAGGGTGAAGTGTTTGCCATGCAACCTGCACCCATACAGTGGCCCACTTATAATTCCAATGTGCATAGGCAGACCTGGAATCCTCCATCCAGCTGTCTATCTGGACTAACTGGAAAGAGAGCTCTTGGTTCTGCATAGACCCTTTCTCAATGTATAGAGTAGAAAGCAATGCACAACGATACCTGATGGCCTCCACACACATATGCACACATGTAAACATGTACCTACATACCTATGTGCATACATGTATACAAAAAATAAATAATTGATAAGCATTTTTGCATAAATGCTGATGTTCATAAGAAACAGGAAATGTAAGATCACTATTCAAATAGCTGAAGTTGTCTAATAGAAGCAAAACTCTCCATTTTCATTTGAAATCAGAGAAACTAATGTCTTGGAAATTCAACATTATCCTAGTCCCTATATCACATAGCAATATAATTGGTGTTTTTGATTTAGCAATATTGTGCCCAGAGTAAAGAGACATTCATCTGATGAGTACACATTTTTGTAGCCCATTCAAAAGTGGAAAACTAAGCTAAAGGGCCTCTTGGAGAAACCAGACCTGTAACCATGACTATGCCATCTCATTAAGCTGCTAAGTTGCCAAGAGGGATCTGCAAATTAGAACTAAGGGCCTGAACTGCAAGCAGACCCCAATCGGTATCTCCCAAGAAACTAACATGATATTATTATCATTATAGAATTATACTGTCCTCAATTAATACTAGCTTATTTTCTTCCAATAAAATTTAGATTAGCTTAACTCACTGACTTGAAAAAGAAAACTTGGAACAGTATATTTTTAATAAACTTCACAAACTCATTGATAGAGAACCCACTAAATGCCTCACTAAACGTACACTGCTTCGCTCTCCTCGTGTATCTATATCTAAGCATACATCAAGGGATTCTTGGGGGCCAGTATTTGCTGTTCAGGCAGTGTATCGTTATGCTGTTTTCATGTATGATTTATTTTTGTCGCACTTCCTCCTATCCCACTACCTTACTTCTTCAAACCCTTCCACTCCCTGTAGTCCCCTTTCTGCCTTCATATTGCATGCTCTATTATGCTCTCCAACTTGCTATAGGCCTCTTTTTCCCATGTTGTGGTCACCTGGCTAGTTTCACAGCTGTTGTGACTGGAATGAGAATGCCCCCCCCCCCGTAGTCTCAAGTATCTGTTCACGTGTCCCAGGTTGGCATGCTGTTTGGGGAGGTTCAGGGGGTTCAGCCTTGCAGCAGGAAGAATGCCGCTGCGGGCAGGGGGTGCAGAGTTTGAGAAATCATAACCTAGTCCCACTTGCAGTTCATTCTCTCTGTTTTGTGTTTATGATTAAAGATGTATTCTCTCAGCTTCCTGCTCTTTTCACCATGACTTCTGCTTGCTGTCATGCCTCTTTGCCATAATGCATGCTTAGCTGTCTGGAATTATAAGCTAAAATAAGTTCTTTCTTCTATAAGTTGCTTGGATCATAGTGTTTTATCACTACTACAGAAAAGTAACTAAAACAATAACCTGTATCCATATTCACTATAAAGAAACAAACAGAAATTTAAAGTGAGGATCTGGTATGTTAGAGAGCATGCAGTACTTATCTTTTTTATTATTATTATTATCAGTTACCTCAGTTAATATAATTCTGAGATCCACATGCCTTCCTCAAAATTTCATGTTTTCATACAGATGAATAAAATTCCACTGTGCATATTCGAACTTTCTCATTACCTATTCACCTGTTAATGTATTTCCAAGCCGATTCTACTTCCTAACTATTGTAAATGGAATAGCAATAAACATTCTGAGGATATATCTCTGGGGAAGAATATAAAGTCCTTTGGATATATGTGCAAGAAAGTTATGACTGGGTCAGAAAGTGTTTGTAATTTTTAAAAACCTACATACTGATTTCCACTGTGGCTACACTGGTTTACACTCCCAGAGGATTTCTTTAAAACGTTTTCATAGGTTCTTGTCAGCATTTGTTGTTGTTGTTGCTGCTGCTGCTGCTGCTGCTATTGTTATTGTTCTTTTTCTTGTTGTTTTGTCTAATAATCAGTCTAACTGAGGTAAGATGAAGTCTCAATACTATTTTAATTTCCTTTTCCTTATTGTAGGAATCAGAGGGTCTGTAAGACTCCAGAAGAACACAGCCCCCTAAATCAATTAAGCGGGGCCCATATGGAGTGCCATGGCTTTGAGGGTCTTTACTCTGCATAGCTGGTATAGCTGGGGGTTTTTTTTGTTTGTTTGTTTTTCGAGACAGGGTTTCTCTGTGTAGCCTTGGCTGTCCTGGAACTCACTTTGTAGACCAGGCTGGCCTCGAACTCAGAAATCTGCCTGGCTCTGCCTCCCGGGTGCTGGGATTATAGGCATGCACCACCACGCCCGGCTGTTATAGCTGTAGGCTTGTGTTCTGTGGGACTTTTAACAGTGGGAGTGGGTGTGTCTCTGACTCCTTGGCCTGCTCTTGGGACTCTTTTGCTCCTTCTGCGTTGGTATGTACAGCCCTGATACGAGGGCTTTTGCCTTGTCTTATTGTAGCTTGTTTGGTTGTTTTGGTTGTTGTCTCTTGGATGCCTCCCCTTTCTGAGGGGAAACAGAGGGGAAGAGGATCTGAGGGAGAGGGGAAGACGGGAGGAAACTGGGAGGATTGGAGGGAGAGGAAACTGTGATCAGGATATACTGTATGAGTGAAGAATCTATTTCAATTTTTAAAACTTGCCTTGTCTTGATAGTTAATGGTGTTGAATGCCTTTTAAAATATTCATTATCCATCTGTTTCTACTTTTGAAAACTCCATTCAGTTCATTAGACCATTTATTGACTAGCAGTTTTATTTTTTGGTGTTTAATTTGGTGAGGGATGCCAATAGTAGGATGAAAAGTGAATTAAGAACATAGGCTCAAAATAGAAAAGAACTACTCACAAACCTGTTCAGTAGAATCTTCTGAAATATTGGGAATGCTTTAGTTTTTTACAATTCACTTGTGTGTGTGTGTGTGTGTGTGTGTGTGTGTGTGTATGTGTGTGTACCATGAACTTGTGGATACTCACACACAAAGGCCAGAAAAGGGTGTCACACACCCCTCTAACTGACATTACAGGCAGTTGGGGTTCATTCCATGTGGGTGCTGGAAACTGAGCTCGGGTCATCAGGAAGAGCAAGTCCTCTGGATCACTGAGCCATCTCTCCAGCCCCATGAGGAATATTCTGTTAATATATCATCCTCAGTTACATAAGGCTTCTAAACTCTTGAAATATACCATAAGAGAAATGATCTAACTCTCAAATATTTAATTTGAATCAATTTTAATTAATATAGCTTTATATGGTTAATGGCTGGCATGTTAGATATTGCAGCTCTATACCCTTTGCACAAAAGCTATAGATGTTTTATACTGCAAACTCCATATTGGAGTAAGACACACAATGAAGGAGATCATGTAAAGCCCTCAGCATGTAGTTGGATGAGGGTTCAGATTATTCTTCTGCAAAATCTTTCAGCCATTGCTTTTCAATGTCAGCACTGGTGGTTGCCTTTTTGGGCTCTGGTCATGCTTGTACTATCCAAAGATTGCCTTAATGCATCCTGCTATACTGAGTACCACTGCCTATCCTCCCAGCAAATTATAACTAACAAACATGGCTACAAAATAACTCTGATCATATCACCCATATGCTCAAAATCTTAAAGATCCCTGTTGACCTTCTATGAAATATACATTCTGGTTGTGATAGCCCTTTGCCATCTGACCCCAATCTCATGTTTCATGCTTTCTTGTATAGCTCACCATAAACAACTCACAGTGACAACCAGATTGAGTAGCATGCACTGCAACAGACCAATGCATCTTTGTATTGCATTATTAATCTTTGACAATATTGTCATGTAAAGTACTTGTTTCTTTTTCCCACACTTCAAATTCACTTTCTGAGGTCAATCCTTAGATCAGCTGGTAGTTAGTTAGGCCTCTATGTGCTCCAAATGGGTCATGCTCATGTACCACATAAGAGCTATTTGGAATCATGAATGAAAGACAAGTATACTAAGGCTCTATGCCCCAGTGTAGGGGAATGCCAGGGACAGGAAGCTGGAGTGGGTGAGTTGAGGAGCAGGGAGGAGGGGAGAAGAGAGGGGGTTTTCAGAGGGGAAACCAGGAATGGGGATAACATTTGAAATGTAAATAAAGAAAGCATTGGGCTGGAGAGATGGCTCAGTGGTTAAGAGCTCCAACTGTTTTTTTAGAAGCTCTTGAGTGCAAATCCCAGCAACCACATGATGGCTCACAACCATCTGTAATGAGATCTGATGCCCTTTTCTAGGGTGTCTGAAGACAGCTACCGTGGGCGAGTGGGGCTGAGGCGAGAAGGAAAAGGGTCTGAAGACATCTACAGTGTACTTACATATAATAAATAATAAATAAATAAATAAATAAATAAATAAATAAATATTTTTTAAAAAGAAAATAATAAAAATAAAAGAAGGATGGTTAGGATATTCCATATTATCCATAATAAACTTAATTCAATGCCTTTCAGAAAAAAAAAGAAAGACACATGTGCACTCATGTACACACATACACACACACACACACACACACACACACACACACACACACACACCAGTTCGTTTTGATATGCTTTGACTAGCTTAATGGCTGGGCACTTCTAATCCTTCTCATGACTAGCAAACACTCTTCTCTGGTATTCTGGAGTTAACATCTTTTAAATCTATATTTCATCTTTTCTACCCCAGACCCAATTGGGGAAATGGCCAGTAGAACCATTTACCCAAATTCTTATATGGCTAGTCCATCCTAAGCCCCTCTCACTGCAATTCTCTTCTTCCTCTCCTCTCCCCAAGCCTAGAAATCCTATAAGTCCCGCCTCTGACTGTCCTGCCCATCCACTGGCTGCTGGCATCTTTATTTACCAATCAGAGTCAACTGAGGGCAGGGTCCCCTAGTGTCTTAGGTTCAGACACTCTTCTTAGCAGTTTGAGGGACCAAAATTAACATTATAACACAAGCAGCAGTAGACCAAACCCACTTCAGCTTGGTTATGAAGCCATCCTCTACTATACCTTTGTGAACAGAAGATGTCTGACACCCAATTGTATTTTATTAGTACTCTGTAATTTTATGCACCTTGATTCCTTCTCCCCCCCCAAAAGTACAAATTCCTGGAAGATGAAGATCTAAGATCTTGTGGAACCTTAATACTGTTTAAAATTAATGTACACTAATTAAGATCTTAAATATCTAATATAGAAATGATGTTAAACACAGGTTTGAACAAATGAATCTGTGGTTAAAACACTTGATATTCTTCTAGGAGACCTGAGTTTTGTTCCCAGCATCATATCTGCAGCTCATAATAGATCCAATGTTCTCTTCTGGATTTCACAGACATCTGCAGATACCTAGTATATATACACATTAGACACACATAAATAAAAATGAATAAAATTTAATAATGGTAAAACAAAAACGTAATTGATATCTAGGAACTCTGTAAGGCATTTGAAACTCTTAAATCAAAATGACTCCCTTTATAATGAACACATAAAAAATTTATATCAAGACAAATACTTATTAACGAGTGACCTGATGTATGTTTTAGACAAAATTCTCAGTTTTGCTAACTTACAACACTTTCCTAAGAATGTGTCTACCTGGTCTTTTAATAACCCCTTGTAACATGCAGTCTTTTTATAAGCTAAATCACAACTATGTCCCTCCCATGAATTTGACCTGTGCCTACCTCTTTGACTTTCTCCATACCTGATGTCTCTACCACTGACTCCCCAACACCCTCCCAGTTACCAAAACTTTGAAGAACATTTCAAACAATGCCTCCATAGCCTCCGTAATACCTACCCCAGAGATTTTCTCCCTGCCCAATGGGATAATCCCTCTCCACTGCGAGATAGCTGAGGAAAGTAAATGATAGAGATAATCAAAGAAAAATTATATTGACAGCTCACTTGGGCTCAGGCTTTTGGAGTAGTTTCTGGCACCGAAGAGAAGTCTTTGATCTCAGAGAAAGCTTTCTGCAAAAGAGCATGCCAGATAGGTTTCTGTAATGTGTACTCTTTCCAGACATTAGCTAATGGTGTGGTCCTAACACTTTGGAGTACATTTGAGAATACTTTATGCAATGCTGATTCCTGGGCATCACTACCAAGAAATCTAAGCCAATGCAAACAAATCTAATCAGAAATGTGCACTTTAATCACCTTACCAATGGCAACTGCTTATCTTTCTTTCTAACCCAATCTATTGCTCTCCTTCTGCAAACTAAGAACACAGAGGTAAGTTCTGCAAATGATTAAATCTCCTAAAACACCAAAGGGTCTTCCTAATGAAGATAATGACATATAGTAGCAAAGGCAGTGCAAAGTAACCAGGCGTGTAGAGCAAAGACAAAACGCTCACAGTCTTCAAAGGCCAAGCAAGTGGAAAGTCCTAAGTCTCAACATAACAGGCAGCAAAAATCACACAAGCAAATGAAAGGAAAATTAATTTCCATCATAAAATAATAATACATATAAAGTATCACATTTAGTCACAAAATACCAATCCTTAGACCAGAAACACCATAGTTTTAACATAAAGTATCTAGATTGAAAATGATCAAACAAGATGATCAAGTCAGACAATTTTCTGTAATCAAAGATGGTTAATGTGAAACCATTTGCCAGCCAAGTGACAGACCTTAAAGGAAAAAGAACATAACCTGTCACTCTCAAGTGTGGGGCACATAGTGTGTGACTAACTTCCAAAATGATGCATGGAAGATGGGAACAGAGCAAAGCATTCTTACAATATAAAAACCTATGGACACTTAGACAGCTAATCAAAACCACAGTAGCATGTCATGTTGGTAATATGTACATGAATGTGGTATGGTGTGAATGGCACTCTGCCTGTATGAATTTGTTCTCTGAACCCAAGGCCCAAGAACAATCATGCAAAGTACATCAGTCAAATTGCAACTGACTTCTATCCTACAAAATAACATAACGAAGAAAGTCTGAGGAAACTGTCACCTCATTGAGGCACAATGATGAAATGTAATGTAGTATCTTGGATGATGCTCAGAAACAGAAAGGAGGACGAGGAGGATGAGGACGAGGAAAAAAGAGGAGAAGGGGGAGGAGGAGGAAAGAGGAGAAGAAGAAGGAGGAGGAGGAGGAG
>NC_034591.1:125116903-125121342 GCF_900095145.1 Mus pahari | reverse complement strand
GGAGAAGGAGAAGGAGAAGGAGAAGGAGAAGGAGAAGAAGGAGAAGGAGGAGAAGGAGAAGGAGAAGGAGAAGGAGAAGGAGAAGGAGAAGAAGAAACCTGGACACAGTATACACACTTTGGCTAATATTTAATATATTCATTTACTAAATGTGACAAACTTACCAAAATACAAATTTAGAGCAGAGGAAACTGATGTGGGGAATATATCAACTCTTGGGACTATCTTTGTAAATTTTTTTCTGTAAATCTAAAATTAACTTTATTTTTCTAAAAGCTGAAACGACAAAGTAGTTTCCACATGCAAACATGCAGGAGGATCTAATTTGGAAGAGATTTCCTTCCCCTGTGCTGTTCACAAACTGTAGTTCTAATTTTGTCAGGAAGGTGCAAAATACAGATTTTGAAATTATCCCCACATAAATAATTCAGTCTGTGATTAGTACCAGAAGAGAATAAATTAATCTGGGTCTAGATTATCATATCAGCCTGAGCTAAATTCTGTATATAAAAAAAAAAAACAATACTGGGAATAAAGAATATAATAATATAATACAAGATGGGATTCTAGAAAACCAGACTTAGCCAAAAGTGACTTAGACCAGGAAAGAATTTATTTCATCTTCTATCTCCAGGTTACAGTCTGTTAGTGGGGGAAGTCATGTAAGTACCTACATCAGTTACCTTAGCCCAGACCTGTGTGGGAACACTGGTCTCAGTTGCTTGCAAGCTCATACTTATCTAGTTTTTTTTGTACAGCACAGGACCACCTGCCAAGTACTGGTGACACTCATAGTTAACTGGGCTTTCTTGCATCAAATAGTAATCAACACAGTCCCCAGGAATCATTCTCATAGACTATCTGATCTAGGCAATTCCTCAAAGTATTCCTCTCGTATGATAGCCCTTTCCTACACTACCTGCTTTCCTAGCAGGCTGAGGATTTCAGCTTTCACATTTAGGTCTTTAATTCATTTGTAGTTAGTTTTTTGTGCACAGTAATAGATACAGGTCCAATCCCATACTTCTGCAAGTAACCAGTTTCCCCATTACCATTTGGTAGATGGGTTTCCTTTTCTACAGCTGGCATCATTGTCAAATATTAAGTGGCTGAAATTGCAGGTACTCATGTTTGTGTCTTTGCTTTTGTTCTATTGATCTATATGTCTGGTTTTATGCTTGGCCCATATTTTTTCCTGTTACTTTGTCCCCAGTTTATCTTGAGCTGCAGAATCATAAACACTTCATCATTGTTCTTTTTACTCAGGATTATTTTGGCTCTCCAAGAACTTTTCTGGTTCCATATGGATTTTATAGTAGATTTTTCTATTTCCATAAAGAATTAGATTGGGAGTTTGATTGGAATTAATTAAATCTATTAATGTTTTAAGGAAATGTCATTTTCACAATATTAATATTACTAGTCTATGAGCATGGAATGTCTTTACATTTATGAGTGAGTGTGTGTGTGTGTGTGTGTGTTTCTCTGTCTCTTTCTTCAGAATTTTAAATTTTATTATAAAGTTCCTTCACCTCTTTGGTTAGGCTTATCTCTAGGTATTATATTTTCTTTGAGATTATTATGAATGGGAGTGTGTCTATGTTCTCTTTCTCTGCATGTTTGTTGTTAGTGTATTTTTAAAAAGCTATTGACGTGCCCACTTGCTAGATCCAACATTGTAAAGAGCAGGCCCCACGCTTTGCCTGAGCAGAACAGTAAAGCTGGCCCTGGTGGTGGGGGAGGGTACATTTCATGAATAATGTCAACTTGGTTGTGGTGGACAATCTTTTTAATATATGTCTCTTTGCAAGTATTCTATTGGGTATTTTTCTGTTGTTCATTAGGGATACATATAGGTCTACAGTTTTCTTTCCTTGTTTCATTGTATTGAAGGATAATGGCTTCATAGGAGTTTGTGGATGTGTCTGCTGTTTTTCCGTTGACTAATATAAGAGAGATTGGCTGTAGGTCTTTGAAATCTGAAATAATTCTACTGCAAATCTATCTCACACAAATTTTTCTGTTAGAAAGCTTTTATTACCATTTCAATCTCCTCATTTACTATAGGTCTTCTTAAAATGGTTTACTTCTTGGTTTAATTTTGCTGATTTTGCTGAATCTAGAAATTCAACCATTTCTTTTTAAAAATTTTGTAACTTAATGAAGTCAAGATTTTTAAAGTAGTCCCTTAAAATACTCTGGATTTCTATGGTGTCTGTTGTAATATTTCCCCATTTGTCTCTGAGTCTGTTAATTTAAACATTTTGTTTCTTTTGGTTAGTTGCGACAAGAGTCTGTCAATTTTGTTTATTTTCTCTGTTGCTCCTGCTTTACTCACAAACGCCTCTCATACACCTTGGGAAGGATAGTATATGGACATAGCTTCTTTTGCTAATCCATGACCATGGGGGCCTTAGAAGTTTTTCAACATAAGACCCAGCACAGAGCATTCTACTTTGAGCTTAACTGTCCCTGAAAAGGCAAGTGTTAAAGGTTTGATTCTCAGTGAGCATTATTGGAATGGGGTGAAAAGTTTCACAGAAGTCTTGTCTGAGTTCTCTGGAGGCACTTATGAGACTCCACTCTGTTCTTTCTCCAACTGCTTCCTGACCCACAGGTCAGTTTTTCTCTACCGCAAGCTCCCACTATGTGCTCCCTCATCACAAGCCTGAAAAGCAAGAGACTACAACCACCAAACCTTGGAGCTAAAACAAACCTTCCTCTTAATAAGTGTGAGATATTTATGACAGTAACTGAGAGCTGACCAACAAAGCACAAAAACATTTCCTGGTCTTCTTCTTCAAGGCATTGTGTGTGGAAAGCTGGCCACCCAGCCCAGGCAAGCTTTACTTCAGCTAACTTCCTTCCCTATGTTCAGGTCATCCTACTGTACGATATCTAATATAGCACAGCAGAGGGTGTCAGGCCTGGGGAAAAGCTAGTATTTCAGTAGAGAAATAAAAACCCCAGAAAGGCAGGCATCAGAACTGGTCCAAAGCACGGATTAATCCACTGAATCAGGAAAGGCCACTTTTAGTGATTTCACCAGGTATTATATATCTCATGTATATTACTGAGTGGTTTACATCCACACACTAAAATGAGCAGAACATAAGCTACCTACAGAGATTTTAGTTTTTTGTTAAATGGCAAGAAAAAGTATGAGTTAAGGCTGGGGCAGTGATATCTTGTCCTTTGCCTTCATGCTGTGGCCGTGGCTCTATTTCAACAGTATTGCTATGCTCTTGGTAAATTAAACCTAAGAAGACAGGATTGTGAATATAAAACACGTTTCTAAGATAAAGTAGGAAGATAGGCAGTAAACAAGGTCAAGGTGCTGATCTCTTAGAGAGAAAAGTCATGTTCAAGTGCAGGGAATGGGGACTTCAGACCAGAAAGGGCTAAAAACACAAGTCTACCTCTCATTACCAGAATGAAACGCCAGAAGGGAGGTTTCCCCAAGGAGAAACTAAAAACTAGCAGTTAATGACGGATTTGCTTCTTTAGGCAAGACCGAGGAAATTTCATCTGAGGAAAGATTCCTGCCATTAATATGCTTTTCCTGTTATTACTAAATATGTATATATATATATATATATATATATATATATATATATATATATATATATATATATATAATTAGGCATTAGTTTACCATTTTGAGCAAATTTCTGCAGAACATCAAAGATGTAGTTTCTTGTAGCAATGCTATATAAACAAATAAATGATTTCTTAATTATTAATGATGAGTCTACAGGAATTCCTAAAATTATGTTACTAATTATTAAGTTCTTTTATAGTAGGACTACTACTAAGTCCTTTCTAATGTTAAAACTGAAATGAGAACCCTGATAGTGTTCAAGTGCCATTAGTTAACTGCTTCTGAGCTATCAAACAGGCATCTACAACTTAGAATACATTCCAAAAGGTTGTAAGACAATTAACCAAACATTGTAAAAAAGGGAGCTAAGGATTTACTATAAGTGCAAGGACAGAGATAAAATATTGATTGGTTTATCTGTATGAAACTTCACCAATAATTTATTCACAAAAATTATGGTTTTTAACTTTCAATGAACCTGTTGAGCTACTGACAGATAATGACTGTTAGCTTTTAATGGTTATGCATGTAAAAATTCTCTGGTGTAAATTTTTTATTCAATTTATGATTTGAATTTATGTTTGAACTTCTAGTGAACTTTAGTTTAAAAAAAATGGGGGGATGCTTGGATAAACCACCTAATCTATTCTTTTAGAAAAAGGTACAGATCGACCTGCGCCTTTCCTGCCCAGGAGGGGTGTTCGCCTGGCGGCTGTCCGCAGGCTGATCCAGCACCCAACACCTTGCCTCCCCGACCGAGGAGGGGTGGCCGCCTGGCATCCAGCGCCTTTCCTCACCCGAGGAGGGGAGTGCGCCCGAGAGCAGTACTAAGGCTTGG
>NC_034591.1:125098429-125116892 GCF_900095145.1 Mus pahari | reverse complement strand
AAAAAAAAAAAAAAGAAAGAAAAAGGTACAAAAAACTAGGAATGATTACACTGCATAGCATTGGGAACATGGCATAGCATTGGGAGTAAAGGCATGGATAGTAAAGGCACTGAGAGTAAGAGCATTATCATTGACACATCAGAGCAGGAGGAGGGAGCAAGATTGTAGGAAGAATAACTTAAAAATTGTAAGACAACCTAAAAAAAAATAAGAGACCAATATGCAGAATGCAGAGGGAGAGGGGGACAAAAAGAAGCTGCAGAGAGAGCAGAAGGACCAGGCAGACTCCTCCTTACAATAGGACAGAACAGGTCTTCTCTTAATAACAAGGCAGGCTTAGTCATACTAAAGAGGACAAAGCTTTCTTCTTACAGACTTGGGTTTAATTCATTTAGAAATAAAATGGTAGAAGCTTTTTCTTTTTCTATGCAAAAAAAGATTAGAGCTCATTTTTCATCCAGAATAAGTGAGTTCTTTCTGCACTGGCACTTGGTCTTTTGTTCCATATGCATATGCAAGTATGAATGTATGTGCGTTAAGTATGTAATTATGAGATAAGTATGTAGCTGAACCCACCGGTTTGAATGGAGACATATGGATGTATTAGCATGAATTTATGTGATTTTATTCATATTGCTTCTGTAAAAGTTTTTCTTCTGTGAGCATGTCTTTTCTCCTGGTTCAATAGAAGTTTATTGCTCAAATCTCCCCCTAGCCTGACAAATGAGAGGCATCTGGACAGGAGGGAAAACAATCTAGCAATTATTCTCTCTTAATCCCCTGTGATGAGGTGTTTAATATCAGAGACTGCAGTTTCTGGCCTCAAAGGAACTCAGGCAGGTCACCTACAGTAGCAAAGTGACTTAAATTTAAGATAAGTTAACATTTTATTATTAAACAACAACTCTAAGTATCTCGCAAGACCAAGTCTAGCCCCCACCAATGCTCTTCCCCCTCTGCTACCTCAAGAAGATCCAAGAAAGAAGTGCTGGGGCTACTCACCCGCCACATACACATACAGTTAAAGGTTTAGAAAGTTTAATGATTGAAATGACTGAAGACTCCAAAAACTTCTGCCACCATATATATAATTCAAGTATATATGAAGTATGAAGGTTTTTTTTTTTAATTCTGAGATTTGGGGACTGAGACACTCACTTTCCAAGATGTGAGGACTAAAAATCTGTACCTGTATTAAATTTGCCATAGAAATCAAATCTATACTTACTTTCTTCAAATAAGTCAAAATTCTAAGTCGTGATTCATATTGCCCTGCATAGTACCCACTAAAGACTTTGTGTTGCCAGGTATGTGTGGCTATAGAAAAGTATGTGCACATGTGTGCATTTGTGTGCATATGTCCAAAGATATGAAACAAAATGACCATTATTGGCTCTCTGTTTTATTGCTTGCTCATCCTTCTTAAGCAGTTGGGGGGGGGGAGAGTAATAGGAAAACACTAAGGAACAGCACTCTGGGATTGTCCTAAACCCTCCTAGAATTCCCAGTCACCAGGAGAATGAGTTTCCTTTTTTGTTTATTTGCTTTTCATTCCATGTTTCTTTAAGCAATAGTAAAACCACCAGTAAACAAAATAGAAAGGTACAGAAGTCTGTGCTATTTATTACCTTGAGCGAACTCAGCAAGTCAAGAAAGAAGAGATCTCCTGGGGAACTCAAACAACAACGTCAATATAGTTCTACTGTTTATAACTCAAAAGATTCGCCACAATAATCCATTAGGGTTTTGTCTTACATGTTCAAGGCCGTTGTCACAAGGCAGAGATAATTAAATGAGATTTGACTCTACTTTTTGTTAACATTTCCTCATTTGGGCATCATCTTTCAAATTATAATATGATTTTCATGAGGAGGAGCTTCCACAGGTAGGGTGGCTAACAGCAACACTAGCTAGTATAACCTTGATAAAAACTTTTGTCTCCCTCAGCATATCTCTTTACTGTCTCTCTCCCTCACCCCATGCTTGGCAGTTGGTTCCATCCCATGGCTTTCTCTTCTTGTCATTTCCCTGCATATCTGCTCTGTAAGGCTAACAGATATGCTGGCTCTGGAATTAGTTGATTCTATATCTACTGATTTTTCATTCTTACCACCTTACTTCTTCCCTCTCACACTATTATTCCATTCTTAGAAATAGTTTCCATTAAATCAAAATAGTAACTTAATATGCTATTAGAATTCTTCCACATATCAAGTGTTTCCTTTGTGTATGTCAGAATGCTAAGTGATTTACATGTTTTCCTTCTAATTAATTTTAATAGCGATCACAGAGACTGTTAACATCTCCCCGTGGGAAGATGGAAAACCAGAGCTCCCTTTACAGGCAGGACGTGGAGTGACAGGAGGCTTGATACAGAACCATTATGGAGATTAGTGTGGAAGCTCCTCAAAAATCTAAATTAGCAGCAACACCACTCCTGAGTATACACAAAAGCAATCAACAACAGTATCAGAAATCTGGCTGGCTGGTTTAACAGACAAATGGCCACACCTAATGACCTGAGTTCAATTCCTGGACCCACACAGTGGAAAGAGAGATCAGTTGTCTCCTGACCCTGCATACATCCCATGGTACAAATGTGTACATGTACACATATGCACACACATACAAGAAGAAAGAAAAATAAAGAATTTTTCAAAGAGATACTTGACCCCCATGTCCACCATCACATTATTCAAAATAGTAATATTAAGAATTTTTTCTAAATAATCTACACTACTAATGTATGAGTGGATCAAAAAGTCCTACAAAAAACATACATGTTCTCTCTCTCTCTCTCTCTCTCTCTCTCTCTCTCTCTCTCTCTCTCTCTCACACACACACACACATCTCTCTCTGATATTTAAAAGCAAGAAATCTAGTGGTTTGCAACAATATGGGTAAAGTGAAAGGATAGTATGCTAAGTGAAATAAGCCTCGCACAAAAAGGCAAATACTTCAAAATCTTACTGAACCATGGACCTGATGTCTATCAAGATACATCTTCTCCATATGGACTATGGAGAAGAGCCAAAACTCCTAAAATAAAGGAATAAGACAAATGTTGCCTCAGTCATGGCGCTACCATTTCTAATGTATAATGACACTGCTGTGCTTTGTAAATGAACATAGTATTTTTTGAAAAAAAAAAAAAAAACTCGTCACAATTTCGGGCATGGCTACCTAACTAACCTACTTCTGATAAACCACAAAAAGATGAATGAATACTATATAAAATACAAAGTACTATAGTTGGACACTTCAAACTGGCCAAGTGGAAATTGTATCTTTAATAAGCATAATTTTAAGGAGTACTTATTTTTATGTACATATGTACCCCCTTGTCTGATGTGTACAATATTCATACAGTGTTCCCAGAGGCAAGAAGAGGCAACAAATCACCCAATGTGGATGCTTAGAAAGGAACTCAGAACCTCTGGAAGGGTAGTGACTTCCGTGAGCCACGAAGGAAGCTCTCCAGCCCCTTTCAATAAACATATTTCAAAGGAAGAAGCATTTAAATTTTTCAATTGGATCAAAATGGACTGCCAGAGGTCTGTCAGCACCAGGGACAACCAGATAATACCCCATCCCCCTACCCCAATTCTCTGCCTGCCAACTCCATTAAAAGCACACCCACCAGTGGGAGACTCCACCCTGTCCCCTGTGCTCCATTTTTTTCAGCCAACAACTCTGCCTGCATTCCCTAAGACCCACTGGAAACAGGAAAAAGCAGGTAATACCACTGCTCTTCACCAAGCCCCTGCCTCCTAAGTCCCGTTAAGGCATACCCAACATGGTAAACTGCACCTGGTCCTCTACAATCCATTTTCTGAACTGTCTAAATTCCCAGAGACCTGCCAGAACCAGTAACAACCAGATGGCTAAAGGGACCATAAGAACACAATCAACAAGAACCAGAACAATATGGAACCATGACCAAGTCCCAGACACCATACTCCAGCAAGCCTTAGAAATCCTAATACAGCTAAAGCACAAGAAAATGGCCTTAAACTCAATATTATGAAGATGATAGATGCCTTTAAAGAGGAAATTAATAAATCCCTTAATTAAATACAGGAAAATGCAAACAGGTGAAGGAAATTAATAAAATTGTTCAAGACCTGAAAATGGAAATAGAAGCAATAAAGAAATCACAGACTGAGGGAATTCTGGAGATGGAAAAGCTATTGAAGAGAACAGAGACTTCAGACAAAAGCCACCAACAGAATGCAAGAGATGGGAAAATAAATCTTAGGCAACAGAAAGTACAATATAAGAAAAGAATACATCGGTCAAAAAAAAAAAATGTTAACTCTAAACAGTTTCTAACACAAAACATCCAGGAAATCTGGAACAATATGAAAAGACCAAACTTAAGCATAATAGTAATAGAAGGAGAAGATTCACAGCTACAAGGCTCAGATAAAATTTTTTCTTTCTTTTTATTGGATATTTTCTTCATTTACATTTCAAATGCTATCCCCAAAGCTCCCTATACCCTCCCCCGCCCTGCTCCCCAACCCACCCACTTCTGCTTCCTGGCCCTGGCATTCCCCTGTACTGGGGCATATGATCTTTCCCTAACCTAAAGAAATGTATATATGTTCAAGAAGTTTATAGAACACCAAACAGGTTGGGCCAAAAAAGAAAATCCTTCCTCTACATAATAATCAAAACACTAAATATATAGAACAAAGAAATAATATTGAAAGCTACAAGGGGGAAGGCCAAGTAACATATAAAGGCAAACCTATTAGAATTACACCCAACTTCTTAACAGAGACTTTAAAAAGCCAAAAGGGCCTGCCCATTGTCTTGCAGACTCTAAGAGACCACAGATGCCAGCATAGACTACTATACCCAGCTAAACTTTCAATCATCATATATAGATAAAACAAGATATCCCATAACAAAATCAAATTTAAAAATTATCTAGCCATAAATACACCCCTACGCAAGATGCTAGAAGGAAAACTCAAACCCAAGGAGGTTAACTATATCGAAGAAAACACAGGAAATAAATAATTTCAGACCATCAAAACCAAAAGAAAGGAAACACACAATAATAACAACAACAACAACAACAATAATAATAATAATAATAATAATAATATCACTACAATGACAACCACTACTACTACCACCAATGTCAAAGTAACAGGAATTAACAATCAATAGTATTTAATGTGTCTCAACATCAATAATCTCAATTCCCTAATAAAAAGACAGAAAACCAGAATGAATGGGAAAACAGCATCCATCATTCTGCTTCATACAATAGACATTACCTCAAAGCAAAGGACTGGAACAAAGATTTTTCAAGCAAAGAGATCTAAAGAGCAAGATATAGTAGCCATTATAATATCTAATAAAAATAGAGTTTCAACCAAAATTATGGATAGGGAAGGACACTTTATACTCATCAAAGGAAAAATTCCACCAAGATGACATCTCAATTCTTAGCATCTATGCCCAAATGCAAGGGCACCCACAGTTGTAAAAGAAACATGACTAAAAACTTAAATCATCCCCCAAACTGCACACATTAATAGTGGGAGAGTTCAACATTCCACTCTCACCAATGATGAGAGGTCATCCAGACAGAAACTAAACAAAGAAAGAATGGAACTGACAGATGTTATGAATCACCAATAGATATCTACAGAACATTAACCCAAACACACACACACACAAAAAAAACCAATATCTTCTTCTCAGCACCTCACATAACATGCTTCAAAACTGACCATACACTCAGTGACAAAGCAAGGCTCAATAGATACAAGAAAATTGAAAGAATCACCTGTATTTCATCAGACCAGCATGGATTAGAAACAACAGAAAGATTAGAAATCCATGGGACTGAACAACACTCTACTCTAACCACTGGCTCAAGGCAAAAATGAAGAAAGAAATAATAGACTTTCCACCATGAAAATGAATCCCCAGCATACCCAAATTCATGAAACACCGCGGAAGCAGCCCTAAGAAGCGAGTTCAGAGCAGTAACTGGCTCCATAGAGATCAATATAATAAAAATACCCATCCTGCCAAAATCAGTCTATGGATTCAACACAATTCCCATTGAGTTCCAACACAATTCTTAACAGACCTTCAAAGAGCAATACTCAACTTCATATGAGAAAATAAAACAAAACAAAAACAGCATAGCTAAAGTAATCCTATATAAGAAAGGGAATTCTGGAGGTATCACCATCTCTGATCTCACGCTATACTATAAGTAATAGTAATAAAAACCACATGGTACGGACATAAAATTATACAGGTTGATCAATGAAACTGAATTAAAGAACCAGAAGTAATTCCACACACCTATGGATTAGATTTTTGGCAAAACTATCCAATGGGCAAACTAAAGCATCTTTAACAGTAGGCGCTGGTCTAACTGGATGTCTGCATGTAAAAAACTGCAATAGACCCATATCTATCACCCTGAACAAAACTTAAGTCCAAGTGGATCAAAGAACTCAACAAAAACAAACAAACAAACAAAAAAATGGATTACTAAATCTAGTAGAAGAGAAATTAGGGAATGGGAATGACTTAAAAGCATTGGCAAAAGAGACAACTTTCTAAACAGAACACTAATTGCTCAAGTATTAAGATCAACAATTAATAAATGTGAATTTATGAAACTGAAAAGTTTCTATATTAAAGGACACCACCAAAAAGAAAAAAAAACAGCAGCTTACTGAATAGGAAAACATCTTCACCAGCCCTACATCTGACAGAGGACTAATAACCAAATACATAAAGAACTCAAGAAATTAGACACCAACAGCCAAAATAACCCATTTAAAAAGTGGAGTACAGAACTAAATAAAGAATTATAAACAGAGGAATCTCTAATAGATGAGGAGCACTTAAAGAAATGTTCAATATCTTAGTGATCAGGGAAATGTAAATCAAAATGACTGGAGATTCCATCTTACACTCCCTCAGAATGAGTAAAACCAAAAACTCAAGTGACAGCGCATAATGGTGATGCTTTAGAGTATTGTTAATGGGAATGCAAACTTGTACAACCACTTGGAAATCAATTTGGTGGTTTCCCTGAAAATTGAGTGTTCTATCCCAAAACCCAGATATACCACTCCTTGGCATATACCCAAAAGATGTTCCACCATCCCACAAGGACACTTGTTCAACTATGTTCATAGTCACTTTATTCATAATAGCCAGAAACTGGAAACAACCAAGATGTCCCTCACACGAGACTTCTAGTAGAAGGGTTGTGACAGCAATCCAGCTATATAAACTTTGACTACACCTGTCCTGCCTACAAGATGTACTGGGGTAAAGGTGGTGCAGAAATTATGAGAGTGACCAACAAATGTGAGGACCAGCTTGAAACCCATGCGATGAGAGGAAGCCCACACCTGACACTGCCTGTAGGGCCAGGAACCAGGGGCTGGATAACCCAGAGACCTAAGGCAGAACCAAGACTTCCAATGGAAAGATTGGGACACCAATGCAACCAAAAAACCTTAGACCTACAATTTGTCCTACCTACAAAATGTCCAGGGGTAAACAATGGAACAGAATTTGAAGGATATGCCAATCACTGACTGGCACAGCTTGAGAACCACCCCTGATGCTATTAATGATATTCACCTATAGTTGTAGACAAGAGCCTAGGGCAGATGTCATCAGAGAGGATTCACTCAGTAACTGAACATTAAGTGGACTTGAGGAATCCTGTGGGAGTTGGGGAGGAAGGATTGAGGGAGCCATTGTGGTCAAGAACACCACAAAAAACCTACAGAATCAACTCACCTGGGCCCAAGGGAGCTCATCGCCACTGAACTGTCAACCAGAGACCATGAATGGGATGGACTTGGCCCTCTGTACATACATAACAGTTATACAGCTGAGTCTTCATGTGGGACTCCTAAAGCAGGAGGAGGGAGTATCTCAGAATACATTCCTACCTTTGGATTCCTCTCCTTCAACTATTTTTCTTTATCTAGCCTCAATAGAAGAAGATGCACCTAATCTTATGCAACTAGATATGCCAAGGCTACTTGATATCCATGGGATGCCTCCCCTTTTCGAAGAGAAGTTGGCAGAGGGGAAGTGAGAAGGAGGGAGTAGTAGAAGCTGCAATGGGGATATAAAGTAAATAAATAACAATAACAATAAGAATAATAAGTTTGTGGGCTGCCTTTCTCCTCATGTAATTACATACTGTAAGCTGCAAGATCCCCATGACACAGGGCAACAACGGGATATCCAAGAGTAGTCCTGGTAAGGATCCAGTATTGAGAGTGTAGCAGAAGTCAGAGGCCTTAAACCAGACCAATGAATCATTGAGATGAACATTTGCAAGAAAATATTGTAAGACACACCATGGCACACTACAGCTTCTATGTTGAAATTTTGTTGTGGTGGTTATTGTTTTTGTTTCTTTTTCATTTGTTTGTTTTCTTTTGCATGGGGAGGTTGCAAGGGCAAAAGGGAAATGCAAAGAGAAAAGGAGATGAGTGGGGTTAGGGTACATGATGTGAAACTTAAAAAGAATCAATAAAAAGTTAAAAAGAAGAAAGAAAGAGAGGGGGAAGAAAAGATAGAAAAGAAAGAAATTATACATCATTTTTTATTCAGACAACTTTTGTAGCTGTTATAACTTCCAAAGATTTTAATAAAGAGATTATTTGCCTTTCAGAACTGACAAAAACGGTTACATGAAAAATCCCACCCATTAGGGCTGAGTGCTGCTAATTCAACCCAAATCTTTTATCAAATACATGCAGAGTTTGCTTCCGGAGTTTAAAATGAGAGAGAAAACATTGAAAAGTCTTTCCCCATTCTCTTCCTAAAATCGGTTTGTTTTCTGCAGCATGTCGAGTCACATTTCACTAAAATATTCCTGAATGTAGTGCTAAAACCTACCAGACATTCAAGGGCTCAGGATATCAATTGTTTTCTTACTCATTCTAGAACAAAATCTTAATAATGAGGTTATCACTAGTATTTAAATTTGTCATTGAAACTAAAAACAAAATAAAAATTAAAAAGGAAGAGAGAAAGAGAAAGAGGGAGGGAGGGAGGGAGGGAGGGAGGGAAGGAAGGAAGGAAGGAAGGAAGGAAGGAAGGAAGGAAGGAAGGAAGGAAGGAAGGAAAGAAGGAAGGAGGAAAGGAAAGGAAGAAATCAGACCTACAGATTGTACAGATCAAGGCAATTCAATCTTTAATAACCCCATAAATTAAAATCTTTCTCACATAAAGTTAATACTGCCAGACAGATTATCACACCTTAATAAGAGTCTATTTTAAACAGCATTTTAATTTTAATTTTAAATTAGGATATGCAGTATTATGTTTTGTTATGACATTTTCAAACAATGTGTTTTTCCTAATTTTCTTTCTCACTTTGCCTCACCTCCTTAAGTTTCTCACCCTTCATAACCTCCTTCCCATGCTCACCTCATATATGTCTCATTGATTTCCACCTCTGTTCCAAATGCCTCTTTCACCCCTCCCATGGCATCGATCATAGTATAAAAGCTATATTTAGTCACTTAAATATCCACATGTAAACATTATAAGCTATGATCCACATATGAGACAGTTTTTGTCTTTCAGAGTCTGTTATTTCCTTAAGATAATATCTTAAAAATTCATCTGTCTCCTGAATACTTTATTTTGTTCATCTATTAAAAAAAAAAGTATTTCTTAATATGCCTATAATGCTCTGAAAGGGAAAGCAAACTAAAATGATTTATGATGATATGTGAAGATTTGCCCAAACATAAAGAATCATTTGCTATGAAATTCAATGTAAAACTTCTTTCTATTAAAAATATGCGATAATAATATATAAAACATCCACACTTTATTATGTGCTACACTACAACACATCTTACAATCATACCTTAAGCCAGCCCAAAGCAACTTTCTAAAAATTAATATACTCCTAAATCTGTAATGTAGTCTATTATTATTTTATATAACTGTCTTACTTTATTAAAGCCTTAGCTGTAGTGAAACAGGATTTTAAAAAGTATAAGTAGGAAAATAAAGGGCTTTTGTTTTCTTGTTATTTACAGAAAGCCAGGTATGATAGACCTGGAAAAGGGCTCAGTAGATAAAAGTACTTGCCACACAAAACTGATATTTGAGTTCAGATCTCTGGAAATCCATGTTTCGAAACAAATAAATAAAAGACAGATGGAATACTGCACATCTATAATTCTAACACTTCCGCAGTGAGATGGGAGGCAGAAATGTGATAAGTTCCTGGAAACTTGCAGACCAGCTAGAATGGAGAATGTGGTAAAATAGCAGAAATAACAGACCCTCTGCCTTACAACAAAGTAGAGAGCAAGAAACCACTCCGGAAGATTGTCCTCTGACCCATATACACACGATGGCACATCCATGCCCCACTCACATATACTGTGGGCTGTGGAGTGAAACTCCATAGTGAAAAAGAAAAAGCATAAATGGTAAATGACAAATAATGGCTTATGCTTATAAAGTAGTCATTCTGTTCTTAGTTGCTTAGATTCTGAATCTTTTATTTTCCACAATGACTCACTAAGGTGGTAACCAACCAAAGTAAAGAGTTTATGTAACTTCTACATCATCACACGGCTAGTAAATGCACATAGACTAGTTATTGAAAGGAAAGATAAGGAGCCCTTACAATGACCCAAAGTATACTTGCAATTAAAGAAGATAACTATATTTGCTTCTTGGTTCATTCTTTCATTTCCCTTCTTCCCTTCTCTCTTACTTCACTGGATGTGTCTTTTAACACACACTCCAACTCTACAGAAAAAAATAGTTATTATATTTTCATTGTGAGTGAGTTTCTTGTCAACACCAAATGTAAAAAATGTAGTGAGAGTTTGCTGGTATCTCATTGCTATTTTTTAGAACTCTGATGGGGATGACTCCTTTATTAAGTAAGAGGTGTTCCTTAAAAAGCTTGAGTCCCTGCACTGGACACACACCACATATACATATAAAGAAAGAAATTGAAAAATGTAATGCTCGAAGATAGTTATCTAAATGATAGTCATTATTGTTCTTAAAACTAACTTTTAATCAGATATTGAGAGAATTAGTTTTAGTTTGGGTTAGCAAAAGAAAAACAAAAACCTTCATAGAATATTTTCCAACTGGTAATAAGGACACATGCTCCACTATGTTCATAGCAGCCTTATTGATAATAGCCAGAAGCTGGAAAGAACCCAGATGTCCCTCAATAGAGGAATGGATAGAAAAAATGTGGTACATTTACACAATGGAGTACTACTCGGCTATTAAAAACAATGAATTTATGAAATTCTTNGGTAAATGGATGTATCTGCATCCTTAGTGAGGTAACCCAATTACAAAAGAAGTCACTAGATATGCACTCACTGATAAGTGGATATTAGTCTAGAAACTTAGAATACCTAAGATACAATTTGCAAAACACAAGAAAAACCAAGAAGAAGGAAGACCAACAGGTGGATACTTCATTCCTCCTTAGAATAGGGAACAAAATACCCATGAAAGGAGTTACAAAGTGTGGAGCTAAGACAAAATGATGGACTATCCAGAGACTACCCCACACGGGGATCCATCCCATNATCAGCCACCAAACCCAGACACTATTGCACATTCCAGCAAGATTTTGCTGAAGGGACCCTGATATAGCAGACTCTAGTGAGGCTATGCCAGTGCCTAGCAAACACAGAAGTGGATGCTCACAATCAGCTATTGGATGGAACACAGGACCCCCAAAGGAGGAACTAGAGAAAGAATCCATGGTACTGAAGGGATCTGCAACCCTATAGATGGAATAACAATATGAACTAACCAGTACCCTCAGAGCTCGTGTCTCTAGCTGCATTTGTAGCAGAAGATGGCCTAGTCAGCCATCATTGGGAAGAGAGGCCCCTTGGTCTTGCAAACTTTATATGCCCCAGTACAGGGGGACACCAGGGCCAAGAAGTGAGAGTGGGTGGGTAGGGGAGCAGGGTGAGGGGGATATAGGGAACTTTCGGGATAGCATTTGAAATGTAAATAAAGAAAATATCTAATAAAAATGGTGGAAAAAAAGAAAGAAAGAAATGACAGGTGAGTTTGCCCCTATGAGCCTGGGAAAGGACATTAGGGTCTTAAAAACAGATCAGTAGATCGGCTTCAGGCATTGTAGAGACAGAAAGCTGAGGGACACAAGAAAGGGAATAATGAAAGGACTGAAGTTAATTATGCTGCAATTAGACTGTGTGCTTTGATGATAGCTGGATTGGTCCAGGCAATTATGAGTGTGATAGGTAGCGTGATACTGTATAAATTTTCTATCCTTCAATCTTCCCAAATACCATAGTCCAATCATGCTGTTCTTTAAACAAATCTACCACAGATAAGGTTACTTAGAAAGGACATACATTTATTTTCTCCAGCTCTAGAAACATGAAAACCTAAGATCATGGTACTATCAATGTGTGATGCCTGGTGCTTCTCCTCCCATGATGACACCTTGTTGCTATCTTTTCCACAGCTGCAGAACAATGTGTCCTTATAGAAGAGGGGTTTAAGAGTAAGAGAGCACCCCTTTTAGCCACAAACCCTTTTGTAAGAGTGTTAATCCCACCTCCAAGGGGAGAAAACTCTCAATATAATCACATCCCAAGGCCAGTGCCTTAAACACTACACTGAAGATAAAGTTCTACATTAATTTTGAAATGGAGTAGGATCATTCAAATCACTTTATGCTCCATGAATCTAATGGAATTCTGAATATAAAACTTGCCCCCATTACAAGCATTGCCTTATACAGTGCTCCAGTACATAATAAAACAAGAGTCTTCCTTTAAGATAATAGAACCTTCCTCCATTTCACCAAATTTGGCCATCTCAGCATAAGCAATCTACATCTTTTGAGGAGATGGTAGAGAGGGCAGAAGCACAACTTGAAACTGATTTTAACAAGCTTATTGTCACTGGCTTGCCAAAATAGACTTGCCCATACTAATGATTCTTTATTTCCCAGGCTTCAGCTAAAAAAAAGGAATTCTTTTCTCCAATGGACAACCAATGTCAGGTCCAGCTTGAGATTCATTCCATGAGAGGGATCCCACCCACCCCTGACACCATTATTGATATTCTTTGATTCTTGCAGTCTTAGCATAACTGTCAGTAAAGAGGCTTCACCCAGGAACTGATGGAAATGGATGTAGAGACCCACAACCAAACATTAAGTGGGACTTGGTTATCCTTCAGAAGAAGAAGGGTTGAAGGAGCCAGAGGGGTCAAGGATGCTTCTAGAAAACCTAGAGAATCAGCTAACCTGAGCCCATGGGGTCTCATTGACACTGAACTGTCTATCAGAGAGCGTGCATGCGATGGACCTAGGCCCACTGCACATATGTAACAGTGTGTAGCTAAGTCTTCATGTGAGACTCCTCAAGTGGGAGCAGGGTCTGTGTCTGACTATGTTCCCTATCTTTGGATCCCTTTCCGCTAACTGGGTTGCCTTGTCTAGCCTCCATAGAAGAAGGTATACCTAATCTTATTGCAACTTAATGTGCCAAGGCTGGCTGATATCCATGGGAGGCCCCCTTTTCTGAGGTGAAGGGGAAAGAGGATGGATGGGGGGTAAGGGAGCGGAGAGGGGGTGACTGGGTGGAGAGGGGGGAGAGGAAACTGAGATTGGGATATAAATTAAACAAATAACTTTTTTAAGAGAGGGAGGCAGAGGGGGAGAGAGAGAGAGAGAGAGAGAGAGAGAGAGAGAGAGAGAGAATCATCCCTTCAAGTGTTCTCTGATTATGACTGAAGCCCTCTCTGTCCTTCCATAGGAATCCAAGTTTCTCTACCTCCTGATGCACTCCATTCATAACTATCTGCATTGTAATTTTATTTTGTCTTAAATTTATCTCCCTAGCAGACAAAAAAGCTTGAAAAGGAAGAGCCTACATTTCACACAATCCTAACTGCTTTTCAGTATTTAACATAAGGATTCACACACGAGAGCCAAGGGATATTCAGAGGATGAAATGGGATAGAACAACATATAAAAACAATACAACAGAATGATGTACTCCTTTGACTGCTTCTTCCCAGTTTTATCCCCCAAAACTGAGCCTCTTTACTCATGAAGATTAACTGTGGCAAAGTGCTTCCAGTGCATTATTATGAGGTCTGTTATCAGATTGGAAATAATGATACAGCCAACCTCAAAACACAGAAAACGAGATTAAAAAAAAAAAAAACCCACACCTGTCAGAGATGACTGCCAAGGAAAGATGATTGGATAACAACAAAGCTCAGGGTTAATGCAGGGAATCAGGAAGTCACATCCTTTACCTCAAAAGGATGTCTCAGAGATGGTGCACTGTTTACAAGTGCATGCCACTCAGCACCCGGGCAATCACCTTCCCCAGTCTATCGGGTTGTGATGAATCCTATACATAATGTATATTTTGAATGTTGGTCCCAGCACTAACTAGATTTGTGTCACTAAGCAAAGCATTGCACTTCAGTTTCAGTTGGTAGAGTATTTACCTTATGCACATGAGGCCCTGAGTTCAATCTCAATTCATTCATATATATATATATATATATATATATATATATATATATATATATATATATCTCCTTCTGGTTGGACAGGACCATTGCCTTCTTGAAGTGGAGCAGATAGGATCACCCAAAGGAGGCTCTCCTAGGACTGGGCTTGTTATTATTCCCTTCTGGATATAGAGGTAGGTCTCAAGGCTCACAAGTCCTAACAAGATCTTCTTGAGATTCTTCCACTATAAATTCTTCTCTCATATAATACATCCCAACCATAGTTTCCCCTCCCCGTACTCCTCCTAGCTCCCCTCCCACATCACTTCCATACTACCACCACACCAGATCTGCTCCCTCTCTGTTTCTACTTCAGAAAAAGGCAGACTTCCAAAAGTTAACAGACACCCAGGACAAAACAAGATGCTATAAGACAAGGCAAAAACCATCATATTAACGCTGAAAAAGGCACCCAAAAAGAGGAAGAGTATCTCCAGGTAAGGCAAGAATCAGACATATACAAGCTCCCACTGTGAGGAGTCTCACAAAAAACGCCAAGCTAACCACCATACCATACATCCAGAGTATCTGGTACAGACACATATTGGCACCAAGCTTGCTGTTTCAGTCCCTGTGAGCCCATGTGAGCCCGGCTTAGTGTTCTCCTGGTGTCCTCCATCTATCTGCCTCCTGCAGTCTTTCTTATCCCTCTTCCACAGGGTTCCCCAATTTCTGACCGAGGGACCTAATGGAGACCTCCAATTCAGATTCTGTCTCCACATAACATCTGGCTGTAGGCTTCTGTATCTGCTCTCATCTGGTGTGAGAAGTAGTTTCTTTGATGACAATTGGATGAAGCACCAATCTATGAGTATAACAGAATATCATATAGGGATATTTCTCTACTTTTTAGGGCAAGATAAGAGGTAAATGATTCACGGGTTGAAATTCTTCAATAGTGTAGCTGCCCACACAATGTTCAGGTTTATGTTTAGTGGTGCAGCTGTTTATGAATAATTCACATTGCAAGTGAGATTCTTCAGTGATGGAGTTGAGTATAAATTTCCCAGAGAAATTTGGTGGTATAGGTGTCTTTGAATAATGTATCCCAATAAGATCACTAGTTCATGAAATTGTACTTGAATAGAATAGATACTAAATGTGTCTATGATGTGTGTGACATATCACACAGGAATAGACATGTCTTTCCATATGTCTAAGGAAAGTCACACAATAACCTGGCAGTCAAACAGGGACTGACACAATCAAAGATGCGTGTGGAATGGAACATCAATGGCAGAAGTCTCTTGCAGTCATTGTAATAGTTAGGATGGAAATATCCCTGACCCCATAGGCTTTGAGATTTGAATACTTGGTCCTAGATCAGTGGCATTATTTGGAGAGGATTAGGAAGTATTGCCTTGTTGAAAAGTGCATCACTGAATACAGGCTTTGAGAATTTAAGGACACTCTCATTTTTAGCTTGATTATTCTGCTTCCTGTGTTTCAACATGTGAGCTGTCAGCTCTTGCTGCCATCATGTCTACCACCCGCTGCCATCATTCCCTGCTGTGGAAGACTTTTGTCCATCTGGAAGCATAATCCAAAAATAGACCCTTTTTCCTATAAGTTGCCTTGGCCATGATGTTTTACCATCACAATAGAAAAAGTATTAATATAGTCATATTCCTTATAAGATACATGGTGAGTCTCTGCTATGATGACAGGCATATGTACCACTGTGAGTCATAAGACATATCAAGAAGACTCAATTTTCTGTCCAAATGGAAAGTTAGAGTAGACTGTGACTATCTGTGGGAGAAATTCAGGTGTGCTACCTTCCTCTGGGGATAGCTGTGATAATAGTTTCCTGGTCCCTGCTATATGTGACAAGAGTATGGCTGAGTTGTCTACCCACAGGGAAGTTGCACACATCAAGAAGTACTTACAACTGTATGTAGACCTATGAGAAGACATCCTCCAGCATCCAATCTGCCAGGAAGAGATAAGAAGGGAGAGAATGCTCTAGAAGGAGTAGGGGTTAAAAGGGAAATCAGATAAAGAAACCAATCTGGGTCACTCAAAAGCAAAGATATGGGTTATGGGTTTGAAAAAAAAAAAAAAACAGACTGGAAACTTCCTGCATGTGACCCAGTAAATAAAAAGAAATGAAATAAGAGAAAATGGAACATATTACAAAGACAGAGGAAGTTTTGTAAATCTGCAAAATAGTCAAAAGTACACCTAAAAAGTACAGAGAAAGAAATATGAGCAAGTCAGTGGGGATAAGCTAGCAGCATGGCTCCCTGGTGACAGAAAAGGGGAATGGAAATGAGACTTTGAATTCAGCTCTCAGGGCAAGCACATAGCCCCACAAGCTTCAAATGCAGTTGTGCATTTTGGTGGTTCTGAGAGTCCTGTGGTGGAGCAGTGAGAAGAGAATCTTGTTCTCTCAGTCTGTGATGAAGAATGCTTGCCGAGTGAAATCCTGAGAGGAGGAAGGTCCCTGCTCAAAGCTGAGCCACACTGGAGGACTATGAAGCAGAAACAACTACAAGCCAGGGAACCTACATTTAAACTTCCAGAGACCTACAATGAGAAAGAGCCCTGTGAGACAGTTCCGGAGAGAAAATTACACAGAACAGGAGGCCTCAGGCAAGGAAATGTATTGGGGGAAATGGTCACTCTCTCAGTGGCTGGAGCAGATCTCATAAATGAGCATAACCCTAGAGTGTGATAGCCATCAATCTGAAGTCCACAGATGCCTGGAACCTATTTGTCATTTGCTACTGTGGAACAGGACAAGTTTGAACATCTAACAGTCTACCTAATATCATGAAGTGAGTAATATTCAAGAGATCTTGAAAATAAGACCTCACCTCATGACTTTAGTTATTCTCAACATCCATAATGCATTTAGAACATATCTTAGGACTAAGACATTTACCACTCCTGAGGGTATGACCATGAAGCACTCTAAAGGTAAAATGTGACTACAAAGCTAAGTATGGCCAGCAGAGACCCCTTGTGTGCAAAACCAAAAGCTACTAGAGTAAAGATTCTTTAAGAACTTATCAGATGAGTATCCAACACAGAATCAAGCATTATAATGAACAGGAAAGACAGGAGTCAGCAAATACAACAGACTTCTTCTCCCACAGGCTTACCTCTGACAGCCTCCAACTTGTGAGAACCCAGAAAGAAGCTGCTGCAACATTTTTTTTTTTATATTTGCAGCCCCATAGGAGGGACAACAATATGAACCAGCCAATACACCCAGCGCTCTCAGGGACTAAGCCACCAACCAAAGCATGCACATGGAGGGACCCATGTCTCCAGCTGCATATGTAGCAGAGGATGGCCTTGTGTGACATAAATGAGAGGAGAGTCCCTTGGTCTTGTGAAGGCTCAATGCCCCCGTGTAGGGAAATGCCAGGACAGGGAAGCGGGAGTGGGTGGGTTGGTGAGCAGGGGAGGGGGATGGGATGGGGGGTTAGAGGGGAAATGGGGAAAGGGAATAAAATTTGCAATGTAAATAAAGAAAACATTGAATTAAAAAAATCAAAAAAAGAAAAAAACTGCTGCAACATTTTATTTTTTTTATATTTGGGTAATGGCAAAGAGATTGTTCTTTCTTCCATTTTTATTTTTAAAAAAGAAATTGAAGTAGACACTAGAAAATAGAAGAAACTTCCATGCACAAAGACTTGCTGAATTGATGTACTGGAAATGGTTATAATATCAAAAATGATCTTCATGTTAATATACTTCTAATAAAAATTCTAATGACATCATTCACAGAACAGAAAAAAATCATAAATTTATTTAGAAGCATACACGACCCAAAATAGTCAAATCCTAAGTAGAAATATCAGTATAAGGAGTGACTGAATACCTGCCCTCAAATTATACTACAGAGTCACAGTAA
>NC_034591.1:125025801-125098042 GCF_900095145.1 Mus pahari | reverse complement strand
GAGAGGGAGAGGGAGAGGGAGAGGGAGAGGGAGAGGGAGGAGAGGGAGAGGGAGACTGATTGAATAGAATGATGCACCAAGAGGTAAATTCAGCTTCCTAACTTACAACAAAGATTTTAAAATATACATTAGAAAGTTAAGATAACATACTGATCAAAAACTATTGAGTAAACCAAACCTATATGCATTGAAAAGTAAAATCGATGCATACTTTTCACTCTGTGTCAAAGTCTATTCAAAATGGATCAGACACCTTCGTTTAAGACTTGACACTTTAGGATCTGCTAGAGAACAACATAGAGAAAACACCTCAAGACACATGTTTGACAAGGACTTTCTGGAAATGAATCCAGTAACACACAAATAATACCCAAATTTGACAAATGTGATAATACAAAATTTAAAATCTGCTGCACATCAAAGGAAATGATTCAACAGAATGAGAGGCAGACTGAAATGGGAAGAAAATGCTATCCAACTACACATCAGACAGGTGCTGATATCTAGAACAGAAGAACTGCCAAGATTAAACTTCCAAAATCAAATCATCTAATCAGTAGATGGGTTGATGAGTTGTACAGACAGTTCTCAAAACAAGAAATGTAAACGTACATAAATATTTAGGAAAGCATTCAGAATCCTTGGATATTCCAGAATGCAAATTAAAGTTCTTTGGAGAATCTACCTTACCCCAGTCAGAAAAGCTAGCATAAAGGAACAGTAAATACGGCATAGAATGTGGAGGATTATTATTCACACTTGGTAGAAATAAAAACTGATGCAGCCACTATGGGAGTTATTATGAGGCTTTCTTAATAAATGCAAAACGGAAGTGCCTCATGGCCCCACTCTACCACTCCTGGGTATATACACAAAAGGTTGTAAATCAACAAAATACAGAGACACTTGCATGTCTTTAGCGGCACTGTTTACAGTTGCTTGTAAATGGAGACATCCTAGAGCCCAGCAACAGATGCACGGAAAAAAATATATGGTACATATGTACAATGGAATTTTATTCAGCCATAAAATTAACATGACATCTGCAAGAAAATGGGTAAATGAATGGAACTGGAAATTATTTTTAAGCAAACAAACCAGACTCAGAATGAAAAATTCCACATTTTCTCATATGTGCCATGTGTGTATGTGTGTGTGTGTGTGTGTGTGTGTGTGTGTATGTGTGTGTGTACATGTATCATGGAACTAGAAAATGAATCATGGGAAAGGAAAAGAAATAACAAGTGGGAATAAAAGCAAGGAATGGAATACATGTGACATGAAAGCAGAAGGGGAAACTATATGGGGAAAGAAAGGAAACAAACAGAAAAGATGGAGGAGACAAGGAAGGAACACAGAGGAAGAAAAATTAGAACGAAGTATAATGACATTTGTGTGAGAAAATGCTTTGTATGTTACCTTAGAAGAACTCATTACTTTGTATGTTACCTTAAAAAAATAACTCTAGAAAGTATTGAAAAGATAATAGTGAATTTTTAAAAAGTTAAAAAGTAAATACAATTAAACAAAACAAATACAAGATTTGTATAAAGAGAATTCTAGGGGTAAACTGGCAAGAAGCCCAACAGCATGCTTGTGAACTTCTGAAAGGCTTTAAAGCATGACGATAGTTCAGCAGAGGCATGAGTGATAAAAAAAAAAAAAAACGCAGGAGATTTCCTCCATTGCCCTGTTCTGAAAGAAGGAGCCTGTGAGGTGGAGCCACTCCAATTCCTCTTCTAGCCAAGTGTTGAAGGTCACCTGCAGGGGAGGACTGTGAAGGGCAACTGGAAGTTCCAAATCAAGCTATGGATTTTTGTTTCCCTTTTGGCCCACTAGTGTCCAGAGCCCTTGGGTTCTGGAAGACAAAATCAAGAGTATCTTTTTTATTTTTCTTTTTTTATTGTTATTAGATATTTTCTTTATTTTCATTTCAAATGCTATCCCAAAAGTTCCCTATACCCTCCCCCTGCCCTGCTCCCCTACACACTCACTCCCACTTCTTGGCCCTGGCATTCCCCTGTACTGGGGCATATTAAGTTTGCAAGACCTAGGGGCCTCTCTTCCCAATGATGGCAGACTAGGCCATCTTCTGCTACATATGCAGCTAGAGACACGAGCTCTGGGGGTACTGGTTAATTCATATTGTTGTTCCACATATAGGGTTGCAGACACCTTCAGCTCCTTGGGTACTTTCTCTAGCTACTCCATTGGGGGCCCTGTGTTCCATCCAATAGCTGACTGTGAGCATACACTTCTGTGTTTGCCAGGCACTGGCATAGCCTCACATGAGACAGCTATATCAGGGTCCCTTCAGCAGAATCTTGCTGGCATATGCAATAGTGTCTGGGTTTGGTGGCTGAATATGGGATGGATCCCTGGGTGGGGTAGTCTCTGGATAGTCCATCCTTTCATCTTAACTCCAAACTTTGTCTCTGCAAATCCTTTCATGGGTATTTTGTTCCCTATTCTAAGGAGGAATGAAGTATCCACAAGTTGGCAAAACACAAGAAAATCAAGAGTATCTTAATTTACAGAAACTCATTAAAGTACCATGATAAAGACAGCAGGGTAGATATAGACGTAGAATGTGCCAAGTGAAAAACCACTAAGCTGATCCTAGGGATAGCCAATTACCCACCCAAAAAGTACCCTGAAAAGTATACTTTATACATTTCTCCTCTTCAGGAAGTGGGCTGAGGCCAGGGAATATAGTTCTGGCACACACATGTTATATATACCACTGTTAAAGTTTTGCTTCAAGGTGAAATTCATTCATTCACAGTTATACATTCATGCACGGTTAAGCAAAATACAAATCAGTAAGGGTGAGATCTTAGTCACTTGGACCAAAGCATGTTCTACAGCCAGATATGAAGAGAAATACTCTGGAGGGCTGTATAAGGAGTTGTCCTTAACCCATGTCACTGAACCCAATGTCACTCCTTCCATGGAACTGTTGATGTAAGCACTGGGTTGCTCTCATGATGTATTGGACCTTGACTTTTTCTCCTCTCTGTGTGCTCTTAGCTTCAGGAACCCCAGGGCAACTCTTACTTGCTTGGAATGGTAACTGTAGAAGGGAGATGATTCTGTCCACCGTCTGTAATAAGATTTCCTTAACCAGATGGTATAATGAACATTTTAAAGATTTGAGAGACATCTAGATGAACAGCAAATTCAACTGAGGAGAGTTTGAATGCTGAAAGACTCATGTGTGGTTAGAAGCTGTAAATGTGTTCAGTGTAAATTCCTGGGCCAGTAGTAGATTACCTCGTTTACCAGTGAGGCCCTTAAAATCCCCATGCAATACAAACTATTGAGGTTACTATTGGTTGAATGGCACAACTAGTTGATAAGTAGTCTCTTTTCCTAAGGATGCTATACAGTCTTGTGTCAGAACATGGGGATCTTAGTCTGGGACTGAGCTGAAACTACCTTCCCAATACCTAGCATTCCTAGTAGAGAAAGGTGCTAAGCAAGCTGCTCTTGGAGTATGGTTGCCAATGGTTCTGTTCAACTATGGACCGTGGATATAAACATGCCAGGCAAAATGTTCTACAATAATCACATGATGCATGTGGAACAAATGATTTTCCCATTGTATTTAAGGAAAATTGATGGAATCATGTTTGGTATTATAAATTCAACCACTGGAAAACAGACTCTACTGTGGGGGTATTGGTGTGCTTATAAAATTGTCTTTAAAATACTTACGTTTACACGTATATTGCTGATGCTATTGGCCATAGTATATGGAAACTTGTTTTTACAGTGTGTGGAAGTAGCTACGGGCAGCCATTATTTGTCAAATTGATAGGAAAAACTTTGTCTTTCATTATGGTTTATACTATTGCCTAATGGCCCAATACTAAGCCATATATGGAAGAAAAAAATCACACATTTAAATCTCCTTCACAAAGTCTAGGGAATACAGAAGGAGGAGGAGGAGGAGAAAGGAGGAGGAAGAGAAGGAGGGAGGAACAGGAAGAGAATGGAGGAAGAGAAGAAGGAGAAGGAAGGAGGAGGAAGAGGAGAAGAAATAGAATGAATGTAAAAGCTGGAGAAGATATGGAGTGGTGGGCAGCTGTTTCCTTCAGGTTGGACAAGATCATTGCTATCTTGAATATGAATAGCCGTGATGACCCACATAAAGCCCTAAAACAAAGTCATGTTGTTAACATTCACTCATGGAGGAAGGGAGAAGTCCCACAAGACTCAGGAGAGATTTATGAGGGTCATCTTCTTGGCTAAGTAACAGAATAAGTAAACAATTCAAAAGGCTGGAATTCTCTGGTAATATACCATGCATTACCTACATGAGTCTCACAGCTTTTCACAAGTCACTCAGCACTGTGGTAGGGCAATTCAAAGATGGATACTTCCATGAGATCTTTAGACATGCAGCTGTCTGTAAGTTGTCCAAGGTTCTTCCTAGATGCTTGCAAATCCAGGTTCCTGTTAGTAACCCCAGTACACCTCATTCGTGGTTCTCTACGTTAGACCTAAATGGAATTCTTTCTTTCGTCTGTAAGTGTGTTCTTTATCTGTAGTAAACAGATGTCTCTTTACATCTCTCAAGAGAAAGTCACACTTATTGGTAGGGTCATACTATTTTACTGGAAATTATCATAGAGGTAGGAAAGGGAACAAAGGAAATCCAAAGATCCGGGCTCAAAGTCAGCACTGTCAAGCATGTAAGTATTATCATGCCAAAAGTAATCGCAAGTGGATGCTGTCCTCTGGGAGTGAGCAGTGGAGAATGGGGAAGGATACATAAATAAAAGCAAATAAAAATGGATAAAACAGTTGTCAGTTACAGAACAGACAACTGAACCTGGGGGAAAGGTACCTGTTTCCAGAAGAAAACCCGTCTGGCAACTTCTTATGTGAATCATTTCTTGAGACAGAATATTAAAGGAATATAATAAAAGCCTATGTTAGTCAGACTTTTGATTGTTGTAAAAAAAAAAACACCTTTAAAAGCAGTTTAAACGATACATTCTGTCTGATAGTTGCAGAAGTTGTCATTCATGGCTAACTGGGTCTTTAGCTTTCAGACTTGTAATGAGACAGGACATCATTGACACCATTGTACAGGAGCATGGTAGAAAAAGAAAAGAACCACCATCTCATAGCAACAAGGAATGAAGAAGAGTAACAGGGAAGATATTGGGACAAAGGACATCTTCCTAGGACAACTCCTCAAGGCTGACTTCCTCCAACTGAGCCTCACTCTCAACGGCATCATTATATAATGACTCCACCAAAGCATGCATCCAGGGTTAGGTTAGAGCCCTCAGAATGGGATCACTTCCTGAAATCTCATCAGCTGAAAACCTAGTCTTTAATATATGAGCCTTTTAGGACTCATTTCAAATCATAACTGTAACAGTGACAGTTCAGAGATTACCAAAACCAAAGACTAAAATCTCTCAGGGCAAAATTAATCATCATGAATGTCTGCATTCAGCACCAAGTTATCTATATTGCAGAATATGCATCTCTATGACACAGTCTCCTATCTGCAAAGCATTTAAAGATACAACAAAATTGACATCAACACAGGTTTTCTTTTATGCTTTTTTTTTATTTTATACATAACCACTATACTTACATCTTTTCTAAGACTCCTTATCTCCCCAAACCCCTGCCCCCCAATTCCCCTCAAATTCATGACCTCTGCTTCTTTAATTATCATTGGCATACACATATAACCAATTAAGCCCATGTACTGTTGCTCATATATGCATGTGTTCTGGGCTGAATACTAGAAATTGGGTAACCTCTTAGGGATCTCAACCATGGAGAAAACCAACTCTCCCTCTACGGGAAGGCATTGATTCCCTGTATTTCTTCACTTAGGGGTGGAACCTTATGATATCCTCCAACCACATTGCATATTGGCTGGTGTTATCATTATGCACCTACTCATTAGGCAGCCATTTCATGAGATTTCATGGGCACAGCTTCCTTATTGTCTGAGTTATTGTTTGAGGGCTGTAAAGAGATACCATGACCAAAGCAACTCTTACTGTGGTTGGAATGTATTACATGAGAGAAGAATCTACTTTATACTTTTTAAAGCATTTAACTGGGGACTTATTTATAGCTGTGGATGGTTAGTCCATGATAATCATGGTGTAAAGCATATAAGCATGGAGGTGGTATAAAAGACAGACTTACATTCTGATCCATGGGCAGCAGGCAGAGAGCAAGACACTGGACCTGGGGTGTGCTTTTGAAATCTCACAGACAACTCTCAATATCACACCTCCTCCAACAATGCCATGCCTCTTAATACTTGCCAAACAATTCTACTAATTGAGCACCAAACATTCAAATATATGAGCCTATCTACAGGGGCCATTCTCCTCAGTCAAACCACCACACTTGTCATATACAGAATATGCCATGTCACAGAATATGTCCTAGTCTCCTGGCTTTTAAAAACTTTTCCACCCACTCTTCTGCAATATTTCCTGAGCCTTGGATATAGGTAACTATGTCAACTGGGTTTGGCCACCCCACAGATACTTATTCTCTGCCTTGCAATCAACTGTATAACTTTGTAATGATCTCCATATGTTGCAAAAAGAAGCTTCTTTGATGAGGAGTGAGACCTATACTCATTGGTAAGTACAGATGAGTATAAGTATCTGTAAAATTGTTAGGCATTAAAATGGTTTAGTAAAATGGCAGCAAGAGATTCTCCTCTAGGGTCTGCACTCCTCCAGCGGTAGATAGGTGACTAGACTTCAAATACCAGGCATGGATTTTCTATTGACTGTGCTTTAAGTCAATAGAGACAGCTGTTGATTATTTCCAAGGGTAAGTGCAACTATTACCCCTTTCAGTATATCTTTTGCTGCTCTGTTTCTTGTCATGGTTTGTAGGGATTATACCTGGATAGGATTACTGATTATTTTTTCTTCCTTGGCAGTTTACATAGCACCTTCAAAGACTATGACAACTAGTCTTCAGGGAGTAACTTTCAGGTCAATTCTAGCTCAATTCCTCTGATCTTGTGTCCTAGGTATGCAGTGTCTTCAGCAGTAGTGCTTCACCTTCAAGTTCTTGGAGGCAATCAAGGGCAACAACAATGGCTAGTATTGTTTCAGGAGTTTTGAACCAAAAACTCAAAGAGAGCTATCCCATGATCTCAACACAGTTTAACTAAAACCTCATTCTTATTCTGGATGTATAATACATCCAACTTTTCATGCAAAACTCCCTGTCAATCAGATTAGTACTCTCATGGTGAAACTTTTCTCTAGTAGAGAAAAAGCAAGGTAAGTCGAGATGGTCATCTGAGGCATACAGCTGTCTAAGACAGCTTGAGAGAAGCATTTTCAACTACCCTGGAGGAAACAGCTCTGATTAATAACTATAGAGCATACTGTGTACTTGGTTTTAAACTCCAGCCCACACAATTAGGATCCTAATGCTTTCTGTGAAAGGGTTTCAGAATAATTTCAACAGAAGATGGAAGGATATGGCTGTATAGTCCTAGTCCTCAGCATGTGACTTCCTATGCATTTCTGATATCTAAGTAACATTTCTAATCGCATGACAAAAAAAAATCTACACAGCGACCTCTCTTAATAATATACTTTTGGTTAGCCATTTCATTACCTAATAATTACCAGCTTATTAGAGCAAATAATATCTTTGTGGGATAAACTCATGGCTCTAATTTTAAAGAAAAGAGTAGGAAGGCTGTATTAAAGTTACCAGTAGGCAACTTACAGATTTAGCTATTGAAATAAATGAATATAAATGTACTTTTTAAAAAAACAAACAGTGATATGATGATATTTATAGCTAATTCTGAATCATGGAACCAAATATTAAATGAATAGAAGTTCTCTCTCTCTCTCTCTCTCTCTCTCTCTCTCTCTCTCTCTCTCTCTCTCTCATTTTACAGGTAAAAACAATGAAGTGGAAGAGTCCATTCCTTCCATGAGCCAAAAGCTAAAAAGAACAGTCAAAACAAGCCTTGGATACTCTGTCCTTGTTTCATGTCTTTCTAACCATATATGCATTGCATACTTTAAATGCCATGTATATTTGATTTCTTTTAATTATTGAATAACTGCAACCTTTGAGAAATGTGGAGCTAGTTCATTGAATTAAGTTGAATTAAGTTCAGACAGAAAAATAATCTTTTCAGATTCACAATGACTTAATGAACAAATTTCAAGTCAGATCTCTTGCGGGCTCCATGAGTATCACTTCTACCTATAGAACATTTTCTGTATTTCTCTTCAGCCTTCAGAGAACAGCTCAGATGCACCTTCCTCAGCCAGACTTTTCATATGAGCTCATCCCAACTGTGTGTTTCTACAGCTCTGTCTCCTATGATGAAATAGCACTTTTATTTTGATACAGAGTTCCATGGAGTGCATGCTACCCTCAAATTTGTTATGTGAGGATGACCTTGAATTTCTGATCTTCCTGACTCCACTTCCCAAGTACCAGATTATAGGTGCATTTGCACAGTTTATACAATTCTATGGATCAAACGCAGGGTCTTATGCATGGGAAGACTAAGTAGTATCCATTGCCTCACAAATTTTCCCTTTCTAGGCCATTAGTTCCCAAACTTAATTATGCATCAGGAGAGCCTGCATGGCTTTTTCAACTACAAATATGGAGTACTATTCAACAGTTTCTGACTCAGTAGGTCTGAGAAGCGCTATTCTATATCTCTATATCTAACAAGTCCCCTATATGTTGCTGTTGGTCCAGCAGATACACTGAAGAGCACTAAGCTAGACTATGGGACCCATGAAGAACAGGGCCAGGTCTGTCTTCCTATCTATTATTCTGGCCCTAGTATTTAAAACAGCACTTAGAGCATAAAAGGTTCTCAAAAAAACTTAAATAAAGTATTAATTTTTCCTTTGAGAGAAAAGGTAATGATTCTATGTATCTATATTATAACAGCAAGGAAGGCCTAATGACAGGTGCAGGAAAATTATGTGATTTGTGCAATCCATATGGGTAGTCCATATATTTGTGGAATATATATATATATATATATATATATATATATATATATATATAAAATTTAAGTGTTCTCTTACTGAGGAATACAGTGTGTACCCTAGTCCTAGGTAACTGAGTATTCAGAGTTGACTAGCTTCTAGTAAATAAATGGCATCCATCCTCTACCTGGAATTGTTGAGATATATATATATATATATATATCTCCTGTTCAGATGTATATGTGTGTGTGTATATATATATATATATATATATATACATATATATGTGTGTCTATGTGTATACATATGTATGTATGTATATGTGTTTATTTATAAAATTATTCCTAAACAAAACATTATACACAGTGGAGAGTTGTGTCTTTATAATATACTATGAGCTTTGAAATTCAATTCTAATATAAATGGATGGAGACAATTTAAGGGTTCTCTTACTGAGGAATGCAGTGTGTACCCTAGTCCTAGGTAACTGAATATTCAGAGTTGACTAGCTTCTAGTAAATAAATGGCATCCATCTTCCTCCTGGAATTGTAGACCCCTTTGATATCAACTCTCATGGACAAAATGAAGAACAGATGTAGAACTAGATAACAAGACACATTATTCACTGAAGGTATCCGAACCCATCAGTAAATTACTTCCCAGGTGTCCTTTCTGAGCCCACAGAGCCTGTCTTATGCAAGACCTGAGACAGAAACTACCTGTCAGGTGGATGATTTACAGGTTCTGTAAAGGTTTCTTGACCAATAAATATATCACCCCCTTCCTCATTCCAACTTGCCACTGGGCTGAGATTTCTACCATAAGAGAAACTATGCTTAGCTTTCAAGTCTTGTCTTTCCACAAGACTTGTGTTGAGATGCCAATATGGTAGTGCTTCTAAACATTATCCATCATTTCAACCCCAGATAGGATTCATTTATCATGGTGCTTTCCAACTAGACAGCAAGCAATGAGGAAACCATGTTTGCAGAACATGACACCAAGGCAAGGAGCCTAGCAGTTATAGAACCCCACAGCATAGGAAAGTCAAGGAAACTGTGTTCCTGGGCCAACGGACATCAAAGGTACTAACAGAGAAGGAATGAAGAGGATGAGTTTACCAACATTGGTATTCACTGTGCATTTTCAATCTCATACATTAAAAAAAAAAAAAAAATGTCCCTGCCTTCAATCAGTGCCTGCCCTGGTTAGTGTTAGCAGCCAAACTGACACACTGGGATCATCTTCAGGAGTTTGAACTAGGGGATTGCCAAGATTGGACTGGTCTATGGTGATATCTGTGAGAGACTGTCTTAACTGATGATTGATGTGGGAGATCTCAGCCCACTGTGGGTAGCGCTGAGCCTAGACAGGTGTTCTGGGATATTTAACAAAAGAAACTGAACATAAGGCAGAAAGGAAGCCAATAAGCAGCATCATGCCATAGTTACTGCTTCCAAAAACCTGACTTGAGTTCCCCTTCCCTCAGTGATGGACTATGACCTGCAACTGTAAGCCAAATAAACCCTTTCCTCACTAGGTTGCTCTTGTCAAAGTGTTTATCACAGCAACAGAAAACTAGACCAATAGCATGTTCATTTATCACTGTGACAATGTTGTATCATGATTAGATGCTTCCAAAAGCTTATAGAGCAGTTATTAAAGTTCCTTTGTATAGAGTAGAGAATCTGAAGCTCAGTAAAATGGGTTATCCAAACACACTGTGTAGGAGGTAGACTTAAGGTTTACTGAGGCTGTCAACATGCAGTCTTTAGTGTCCCTCCCTGCATACTCCTCTTCCTCTTCCTTCTCTCCTCTACCCTCCTCTCTATCTTTTCTTCTCTCCTCCTCCTCTATTTACAAGAAAAATGCATCAGTACTGGTAATATTGAGCATGAGCTACAAAACAGTCATCAACTACTGCCAGGACTCAGTTTCCTGACCTAAAAAGTAGAGAGCCTGTGATATAATGTGGGACTCTGAAAGAGAAGTCCCATAGGCTTGTGCATTTGAGTACTTGTCCCCAGTTGATAAGGAGGTGTGGAATTTCTGAATGAAGTTTATCACTGGAGATGGATTTGGGGAGTAAAACAGTCTTACCTAGCTAGTTCCCTTTCTCTGCCTTGTGATTGCATTTGAAGGTATGAACTCTCTAATACTATTCATGGTATGTGTTACTGCCATGATGGACTCTTACTGCCCCCTGAAGTAAGGCCAAATAAGCCTTTCTTTCTATAAATTGCCGTGGTCATAGTGTTTTATCACAGCAAGAGGACTATAACTAAGATATAATAAGCATAACCCCCATGCTTTCTATTATCCATACTACTATTTCTTTGGTTCTGTGCCTAAATCAACTGCCTTTCAGCATCATTTCTTAACTGCATTTAAAAATTCATTTTTGAATATTCATCAGCAAATAAATGGGTCAAGAAAACATGACATAGCTGCACATATACCACTATATATAATAGAATAAATAATACTATTCTGCCATTTTAAAAGATGAAGTTGTATCATTTATAACAACATGGATTAACCTAGCAAATTATAAGTGACATACCTCAGAACTTCTGGAAAAATTCCACAAAATCTCACTCATAATCAGACTCTTTAAAGATGGTAGAAGTAGTGGGTACAAATGGAAGTTAAGGAGAGCAGGGAGGAGACAAAGAAGGGAATAGGTTGAGAAACTAACACTAATCAACAATAGAAAAGAATTAAGCTGCCTTTCCACTGAACAAGAGGATAACCATAGTACAAGACAAAATTTGTACTTCCAAACAACTAGAAGAGAGGTTATCCATGAAAATAATAAAAATGCTAACTCCATTGAGTTGATCATTGCTCAATATAAACATCTTGTAAACACTGCATATTACCCCACAAATAGAGACAAGTATTATGTCATCCAAAACTAATTTTTAGAGTCAAACATTGTCTCCATGTGTCCCTGCTAAGCAGAAGGATCAGTATTTAAAAGATAAGACTATTCCCCCTGGGCCAGTGCCCTAAGCAGACCTTGGGTGCAAACTCCGCAGCCAGTTCCACAACACCTAGAGGAAGCTCCACTGCCAAGTGTGTTAACACACCCAGGATCAAAGGATAAGAGGGGAGGAAGACACAATATCTGCCCCAATACCAGGAGTAACTGGGACCAGTGGGACTCAAGAACTCTGACTGACCAGAGGCATGTGTTCCTTCTAGTTTGAGTCTGTGCCTGGAGCAGATATTGGGTGCTAATTCAACACCCAGAAAAGGCTCTACACCCAGTCACTCAAACACACACAGGTCCACAGAATCACAGTATCACAGGAACCCAGGAGTTTGGTCACACCAGGATCTCAGGGTCCCACAGGCAGCTTGACTCCCAGGAGCTCTGACACACCAAGGATCACAGGATCACAGAATCATAGGATTACAGAGACAGCTGAACTCTGAGGAGTTCTTACACAACCAGGATCAGGAAGGACAGACTGCAGTCAGATATAAAAATGGCAAGTAGCACTAGAGATAATCTGATGGTGGGAGGCAAGCATAAAAACATAAACAACAGAAACCAAGGTTACTTGGCATCATCAAAACCCAATTCTCTCACCATAGCAAGTCCTGGATACACCATCACACCAGAAAAGCAAGGTTTTGATCTAAAATCACTTCTCATGATGGTGACAGAGGACTTTAAGAAGGACATAAATAACTCCCTTAAAGAAATACAGGAGAACACAGGTAGAAGCCTTTAAAGAGGAAACACAAAAATCTTTTAACAAATTACAGGAAAGCACAATCAAACAGGCGAATGAAATGAACAAAACCATCCAATATCTAAAAATGGAAATAGAAACAACAAACAAATCACAAAGGAAAACAACCCTGGATTTAGAAAACCTACGAAAGAGATCATGAGTCATAGATGCAATCATCACAACAGAGTACAAGAGATAGAAGAGAGAATCTCAGGTGCAGAAGATACCATAGAAAACATTGACAACAACAATCAAAGAAAATGCAAAAAGCAAAAACCTCCTAACCCAAAACATCAAGGAAATCCAGGACACAGTGAGATGAAAACTAAGGATAATAGGTATAGAAGACAATGAAAATTCCCAATATAAATGGTCAGTAAACATCTTCAACAAAGTTATAGAAGAAAACTACCCTAACCTAAAGAAAGAGATGCCCATGAACATACAAGAAGCCTACAGAATTCCAAATAGATCGGACCAGAAAATAAATTCCTCCCGTCATATAATAAGCAAAACACCAAATGCACAAAACAAAGAAAGAATATTAAAAGCAGTAAGTGGAAAAAGTCAGGTAACATATAAAGGCAGACTTATCAGAACTACACCAGACTTCTCACCAGAGTCTATGAAAACTAGAAGATCCTGGGCAAATGTCATACAGACCCTAAGAGAACATGAATACCATCCCAGGTTACTATACCCAGAAAAACTCTCAATTAACATGGATGAAGAAATCAAGATATTCCATGACAAAACCAAATTTATACAATATCTCCCTGAAAATCCAGACCCACAAAGGAAAATAGATGGGAAACACCAACACAAGGAGGAAAACTACACCTGAGAAGAAGCAAGAAAGTAACCTTTGAACAAACCCAAAAGAAGATAGCCATGCAAACATAATTCCACCTCTAAATAACAGGAAGCAACAATCACTTTTTCTTAATATCTCTTAGTATCAATAGACTCAATTCCCTAAAAAAGACATAAACTAACAGACTGTATATGTAATCAGGACCCAGCATTTTGTTGCATACAGGAAACACACCTCAGTGACAAAGGCAGCCACTACCTCAGAGAAAAAGGTTGAAAAGCAATTTTCCAAGCAAATAATCCCCCCAGAAAACAAGGTAGAGTAGTCATTCTAATATCAAATAAAATCAACCCTCAACCAAAATTTATCAAAAAAAAGATAAGGAAGGACACTTCATACTGGTCAAAGGAAAAATCTGCCAAGATGAACTCTCAATTCTGNACATCTATGCTCCAAATGCAAGGGCACCAACATTCATAAAAGAACCTTTACTAAAGCTCAAAGCACACATTGTACCCCACACAATAATAGTAGGAGACTTCAACACCCCATTCTCAGCAATGGATAGATCATGAAAACAGAAACTAAACAGAGACACGGTTTAACTAACAGAAGTTATGAAACAAGTGGATCTAACAGGTATCTATAGAGCATTTCATCCTAAAGCAAAAGAATATACCTTCTTCTCAACAGTTCACAGTACCTTCTTCAAAACTGACCATATAATTGGTCACAAAACAGGTCTCAACAGATACCAGAAGGCAACATATACCAAGATTGAAATTATCAGATCACCATGGACTAAAGCTGGTCTTAAATACCAACAAGAACAACAGGAAGCAAACATACACATGGAGGCTAAACAATGCTCTACTGAATGATAACTTGGTCAAGGAAGAAATAAAGAAAGAAATTAAAGGCTTTTTAGAATTTAATGAAAATGAAGACACATTACACCAAAACTTATGAGAATCAATGAAAGCAGTGGTAAGATGAAACATCATAGTTCTAAGTGCCTCCAGAAAGAAACTTAAGAGTTTTGATGAATAACTGTGTTTCCTTCTCTACGTATGTGGCCAAATTCTTTTTGTTGGAATATTTAAGATATTCTGGAACTATTTTGATCCTTACCGGTTAGCGATTGGCAACCCTGAGCCTTGAGTATCATTCCATTGTACTTACTAGCAAAGTCACTCAAGCCAAAATATCTAGTCTAATTATAACTACCTGCCTAATAGCAGTGTTTTCTGTGCTTCAATTTCCTCCCTCAGCTGTAAAATGGAGGCATCAAAAGTTTAGCCTAAGGCACAGAACCAAGAACTATGTTATTAACAAATAACAAAGCTTAATATGGACAAAATTCACCCAATATTGAAGTGTCAGATAAAATTAATTTGTGTATTTGTCTGATTCCTAAGCTTTTCTGTTAACTGTCATATAGCATTGTCTTCTGTCTGAATGGGAAGCAAACAGGTAAGGAAAGACAAGCAAGCTAATACTTTCAATTCATCATCTGGACAAAGACATGCTGCTTTCCTTCCCAGAAATCATACAAAGATAGGGTATGGTTAGGTTGCTATCATGAGTCATCACAGACAGGGCTGCTTAGACATACTAAAATGTAAGCTGATGGAAGCTAGAAATCTAAGAGTAAGGTATCTACAACCCAGAGGATACACCTCTGACTTCCCGGTAACTATGGGAGCCATTAACTCTTGGATTATAACTGCATTGGTTCCTCAGACACCAGCACATGGCTGTCTTTGCCTCTATGTACTTCTCTCCTCTTCTAATAAGAACAACCATTCATATTAGAGTATGGGTTTGCCTTACATCCAATATGGCATCTTCTAAACCTACATCTTTGTAACAACTTCAAATATCATGTTTTCAAACAATGTTTGGTGCTGTTCTATGTCAACTTGACACAAGCCAAAGTAATAGAGGAAGAAGCCTTTACCAGATTGGCTTGTAGGCCAGCATGTAGTGTATTCTCTTACTTAGTAATTGAGGTTGGAGGGCCCAGATAATTATAAGTAGTGCTATCCATGGGCAAGCTATCCTTTGGGGAGCAAACCAGTAAGCAGCACTCCCCCATGGTCTCTGCATCAGTTCTTGCCTCCACATTTCTGTTTTGAGTTCCTGCCTTGGATTCCCTGGATAGTAGACTGTGGTGTGGAAGCTAGAACTAAAATAAACCCTTTCTCTCTGAGTCACTTTTGGTCATGGTGTTTTATCACAACAATAGAAACCCAAACTAAGACCACTATCTCATGGGTGATGTAACTCAGTCCTCATGGTTTGAAACACGTGTGGTTTCTGAAACAAACTGAGACCCCATTCATACTCATTTTCACCTGGCATAAACCTTTCCTGTGCTTTCTTTGCCCCTACCTGGGATAAGCCTCTGAGAGGCCACAATTTGTAGCTTCTTATATTTTTAATTGACATTTACTTATATTACTTCCCTCAATCTCTTTTCTTACTCCAGCCTCTTCCAGGTATCATCTCCTTCTCAGTCCCCTCCCTCCACTCTCAAGTTGATAGCCTCTGTCTCCTAAATTGATATTTTTACAAACATGCATATATAAACACAACCTATTGAGTCAGGCTTTGTTGATTGTGTGTATATGATTTCAGGGCTGGCCTCTCTGCACTGGCAACCAATAGAGCCACAATTTATTGAAACACAGAAGAGTTGATGAAAGGTTTTCAGCACAGACGCACATATCATCTCAAGAGCAAGTTTAGCCACAAAGCACAATGCCCACAAGCACGGGGACATTGTGGCCTGTTGTCATTTCAAGCTGCTTAAGTGATCATTTATGGCAAAGCATAAAAATTATCACTGTTTTGAAAGAGACACTAAGCTGTTGTTCCAAGTAATGATACCTCTGGGCAGTCATTATTTTTCAGAAGCCTTAATGACCAGGATGGGCATACTACTGTTTTCTTAAATCCTTTCTGTTTCATTGGCAGTGTCCGGATAAGGCAAAGCCACTTCTTATCAAGTGTGTCTGGATTAATGTGTCTTCTTTAACCTGATCAACTAAAGAAAACATAGTGTACACTAGGGGATGATGTATGCGCCCTAACCCTTGCCCACATGGTCAAGAATACATGCATCAGAATGACAGAAACCAAGTTCAAATCCTGATTCATCCACTTTCAACTTTGGGATATGGGTTTAGTCTCTCTACTCCTTCTCTGATGCTCCATCAGACGTCTGATTATGAGTGCTCTCTTCCAATGATTTTTCTGCAATGTCCTCATGCCTTTGAATGACTTAGCACCAGACCTTACATCAGGGCCAACGTTTAAACTACTCAAGTTCAAAGACATATAAAGGCAAACTGATGGCAAGTGGCCACAGGGAAATGTCTTATCTCCCTTTGCTGAGGCTTGCAGACATGTCCTCCTCAGGCTGCTTCTATTCTTCAGTTCAGATTTAAAGCTGACCTTATCTTGAAGCAGGAGATGGTGGCTGCATCAGAGAGAAAGGAAAACACCAAGCCTTTCATTACCTGTCATAATTTACTTGCAATCCTTTGCAGGCTACAGCAATCTGGGCAGCAGACTTTGCTGACACCTCCTTACTGGACTCCTTATCAGAGTTTGTACCTGACTGTATGTGAGTGGCAGTGTCGTGTAATGGTTAGCCCTGACTCAGGATGCCCATTGTTTTGTTTCAAATCTCAACCACTACCTCTGTCTCGTTCAAGCTCTGAGTGACTTTGGTTGTTCTACAAAATAAAAGTGATATAAGTACCACTTCCATTTTGTATAACAGCAACAACACCAGTCTCCTATGATTGTTATAGGACATGTTAAATGAGTCAATGCATATGAAGTAATTTGAACACTGCCTGGCTCCTGTTAACTGCCATTTAAGTGTTGCTTATTAAATAAGCAAGCAAGAAAATACATGGTAACAACTTTACACTCTTGGGCATATACCCAAAGAATTCCATAGCCTATCACACGGATACTCGCACATTCATGTTTATTGCTGTTCTATTCATTCACAGCAAGGAAATGGGACCAGTGTAGATGCCCATCAATAAACGAGTGGATAATGAAAATGAGGCAGATACACACAATAGAATTTTAATCTGTGGTAAAGAACAGTCCAATGAAATTTGCTGGAAAATGGATGGCTCTTAAACTTATCATAGTAAGTAAGGTGACTCAAATACAAAACGATAGATACTGTATGTTATCTTTCCTATGTAAATCCTAGTTTGTCTTCTAAATTATATGAATAAGAAAAAGATACTGAGCAAGTGGTAGGGAGGAGCAAATATGAGCCTAGGGGAGGCTACCAGAGAACAAAGAAAAGAGGAGCTGGGGGAGGTGACGTGCTGAATAACATCTTCCAAAACACACTTTGCTTGAAATTGTCCTAAGGACATCTAATATCTCATGCTAACTCAAAACTAAAAATTAATTTAATAAAAAGTAAGTACATGGTAAGTGCTCAGTAAACAGTAGCAATTAGTTTCTACTACTAGCTATCACAAGGGTTACCAAATGGTAGGTGTGGGACCAATCTGGCTTTCTGAACAAGTAAAACTTTATTGAAACACAGCCATGTCTATTCATTTACACATTCTCTAGAGGCTGCTTTACTGCCATAATGGATGAGACAGGTTGCTGTAACAAGTCCACTTTTAGGATCACATAACCTTAAATACCATCAGAAGCAGATGAACAAAAGTTTTCCAGTCTAGGGTTTTCCCACTTGACCAGATAAAAGCTGGGTTGGGCCAAGATTTGTACTGTGTATTTACTCAGTATTTTGTTCCCAGTATCAGCATCGTGTTTACCTCTCAGTAGATCTTCCATACATATTTGTGGGAACAAAGGATAAGAAACTGAAGGCCCACTTTACACATGAAGAGATAAAGTTATAATAGATGCCATTATCGAGCATTGCCACAGGTCAGGTACCATGCCAAGTGCTGTGTCTTCATTTAAATTTCACATTGTATTTAAGACCCAGGGACTATCAGCATCCCATTTCCAGATAGGGGAAACCTGGAGTTGGGGAGGTGAGAGACTGCTCAAATTATATGACAGACATATCTGAATCAAAATGCTGTATCCATGCCCTGCTCCCCATAAAAGCACAACAGTTTGAAGAACAGTTTGAAGACCCTTCAAAGTACATCTCTCATATTTTTATTCCTATATGCCTTTGATTTTAAAAGAAAAAAAAAAAACCCTAGATCATCAATCCTATGAAAGTCTGCCAAACTGACTTTCAAATACCAGGATTTAATGAGAACTACATTCCACAAACATTCATGGTTAGAAGGAAAGGTGGGCAAACCACCACTTGTCTTTTCTTGCTGGGATGGGAGGGGCTGAGAATTATACTCAGGGGCCAGAACATGCAGGACACACTACAACCAAGCTACACTCCCATTTCCTGTTATTTGGGACAATCAGATGCAGACTACCTGACTCTACATTTCCTACAGCAGGACAGGTACCAGTCATGTCCCAGGCATACCAACTGTACAGAATCTTCCAGGATTTTCTAGGGTGAGAGGATGCCAAAGCATGAGAGACTGAAATATTAGCGCTCAAACAGCATATTTTCTGATATGCAACACACTTCCTATTTTACTTCCAGCACATATGTTTAACAAAAACCTTGCCTTCAGATACATTTACCACCTGTTCTGGGCCTATTTATGCTGCTTCCAGATTTCTCCATCACCACCCACCCACCATATCTGCATCATCACTCTGCAGGGAACACTGGCTGGTGATACTTAAACCTCAGCTGCTAACCCTTCCATTCACTTCAGCTTCCCCCTGAGTCACTCATCTGAGAATGTCTCCTAAGAGAATTACCTAGCCAGCATTCAACTGTGGTCTCATTTACAAGCTACTGCAACATAACCCAGGGTTAGTCTAAGTCACTCAGCAGTTTACTATGCACTCTTCTGCGCATTTAGAAGAAAGAGTCTCTCTAACCTCAAGTTTCCCATGAAGCAACCAGACATGTGTTATCATGGTGAACTATCGTCCTCTGTGATATTAGAAGAGGAAGTGGAGACAGTTACTACTTTATGATGAAGGGAAATGAAATTTAAAATGAAATTTAAGGCCTGGGATTCATGTAACTTGTCCAGAGAGTTGTTTTGTGAGCTTAGAAGCCTAAGGCTGGGAACCTAGCAGGCCGGGTCAAGTTCAAGCAGGCTGTTACACAGTCACGAGATGTTCCACTGGCCCACCCCTCAGGTCTCCTAATACTCCTGCCTTTGCTCGTACCATTCTGCAAATGTGTGGTCATTCTGCTGATGTGTAAATGAGCCAATCACAGGTAACCACGCCAATTCTTGCTAGCCCCGACCCCTCCCCCTACAAAAACCTCTAGCTTTCCAGCCTCGTGGTCCGTACCTCTACGAACCGTACGCATCGGTCCAGAGCTCCACCATTAAGATACCTCGTGTTTTTACATCAAGATCGTTTATTCGTGGTTTTTGGGCGTCGCCTTCTCGAGACTAAAGTGGGGAGAGCTCCCCACGAAAGTCTTACAATGACAGTGTGGTATAAAAATCTGTCTTGTTGTCGGACAACCTCACCTTTTAAATTAAGTTGAGTTTACTTAAAAAGCAAACCTAAAGCCAAGTAAAGAATTGAGATGCAGATGAGAAGTCCCTCTGGAATTGCGTCGTCATTAAGTAAGTTAGCAATGCAGTAAGGTCCGAGTCAACCAGGGCACTTTAAGAGAGCAGAGAACAAATAGCACCATGGGAGCAAGCATGACCAGTGTTTCAAGTTCTCTGCAGCTGCTTCCAGCATATTCCCCAGCACTTTGATTTGGATACACAAGTAAGTCAACACCCACTACCATTGTCACAAAGAGAGTATGCTCACAGGTAATCATGGGTGCATTGGGCACAAAAGTAATGACAAAAGCCTAAGTGTAAGGCACATCCAGCATCAGCTATAACTTCTATATCCAAATTCGGTGGCTGACAAACCTATGCTAACCACCTATGGAGTCTTTCTCACATGACTTTGCTTTTTCCTCCAAACAGGCTGCATTAGGTCCCTTTATTTAATGTCACCTCGAAAACTTAAACTCTCTGTCACAAATACAAGTCACAGAAAAGAAAATGAATCCCCATCTATTTCTTTGTTTGTTTTTGTTCTCTTCGTTTTTTTGTCAATTTAGGACATATGGCATCATTTCCCAACGTGAGCCATCCTTGGATTGACTGCGCCAGCCAGGGTTCTATCTACTCAGGAAATGTTTTCTAACTGACTCCTTCCACTCCGGGTTTCTTGGCATCATGTGGCCTTCTGCATAGCTGAGCCATCCTGACATGCTCAGAAGCAGCTGATACATAATCAACAGCACTTACCTTCTATGCTGAGAGCTCTCTTACACCAAGCATTGCTATAATGGACTGCCTAATCCAGTGCATTTTGCCCACTGAGAGGTGATTATGTCTGTCACCCTTATAATTGTCAGGGGTGGCTCATTCTCATTAAAATGACTTCAGAGCTGCTGAGTGCTCCTGGGCCATAGCAATTACCCACTGAGGCTTTGTGGCTGGGAAAGGCAGGCGTGCTGGGGAGGGAGCCTGTTACTTTTCTTTTGGTGAGTCAGTCTAGGAAACTTCTGGAAAGTCAGTTCAGATACAGTTCTTCCAGGACCTTATTCAGCTTGGATGAAGGCAGGATTTAGAATTGTGTGGAAACATTAGTCCCAACTGCAGTTTTATTTTAGATTGGGGCTTGGGAGTGACAGTTCTGGGATCAAACTAGGGAAGTTATACCTTCTAAGCAAGAAAGGGCTCTGTCTCTAAGCTGCCTTTTCTAGCTCCCGTTTTAATGAGAAAATGGCTTGAGCTCCAGTAAGTCCTTAAGCTCAGCACACCAGCTTAGATTGGCACAGACCACGTCATTCTTCAAGTTCAGTGTGGATATTCCAGCTAACACTGATCTGACTTCCATATTTCTGACTATATAATTAAAGCAAAAATATTGACTATCTGCAAGCATGGAAGTGTGCCAGAAACATCTACCCACCAGCCATGGGCTACCCATATGGAGCTGTAAAGACTAAACTACCAAAGCAGGTACTAATGTATGACCTAATATCAGGAAGAATTATCTCCTTGTGATTTTTTTTTTAAATCTTTGTGGGAGGTGTGCTTCATGATCTAATTTTCTAGGAAGTGGGTTTGTTCATTTAATTATGGCAATATAGAAAGGAAGTTTCAGTAGAGAGGACAGAAAACACTGAGCGTTTCTAGCAAGCCAAAAAGATAAGGAGACTGTCCAAGCCACGTGAGCTTTGTTTTATTGACAGATTTGAATTATGAACAAAACAACCACTGGGGCATAAACTAATATTTAGAAGCAGTTGCGAAATAATGTGCTGTCTTCCCGATGGTTACAGTATCCCATGAAAGGCTCTGTTGACAGAGCTTCTCCCCTCTCATGTTGATTTACAGATCCCTATTCCCAGGAAAATGCAGTGAGTTTAATTTATAGTAACCCGGGGCTAACCAAGGAAGTGGAATCAGCCGATAGCTGGCAGGAGAGAGAGCAATGAGGGCAGCTATTCCTGTAAATCTTCTTCTGTTTTATTAACTATGGGGTATCAAAGACATCCAGACTCCTGGCTACTTATATGTACTTTGCACCTCTGTCAACGTGCCATTAACCATCCAAATTCTAAATCATTGAATGTTGCCTGTTTATGCCAAAAGGAACTAGAAGCATCATCTAACCTAACGGACTGATTTTGCAAGTGGGAAAAAAAAGGGGGGGGGGTGCTCTAAATTATCAAGTCACTAGCCAAGCTCACCCAGTTCATTTGCAGCTAAGCAGCACAGTACTTGTTGCTTGCCTATAGCCTAGGACTCTGCCCCCTAATTTCTATGTCAGAAACCTCTGAATTAGCTACACCAGCTAGGGTGATCTGAGTAGCATACACTGAACTCATCTCAGTGTGAATCATATATTTTGGGTAAGCTGGGGATACATTGAATGTTTGTTAAAATCCATCAGATCATCTGGGTATTGTTGGGAACAATAGAAGTGTAACTTACTGGCAAAGTCATTGTGAAATAATCATCCATTGACTGAGATTTTCTTCTTAAATATCCATTAGTTGAGCTTTTTCCCATCACGGTAATAATACACAAAGCTATCTAGCCTGGCTGCTCTTGAGAAGACAGGAAATGTCAGCTCTCACCTATTTAAGAACAAAACCAAGGAGCAATGATCCCCAAATATACCTCCTAGTTCTAAGATCCTATGAGATGAATTTATATATCTCAGTGTTGAATCACAGCAGCATTTCGCCCATATAAGCTCATAAAAATTTAACTTCTACTTCTCTAGTTCTTCACTGGTCACAGAGAATATTCATGTATATAAATTCATTATTGTCTAATAACCTTCTGGAGTTAGAAAGGCAGAAATAAAGTATATTGAGCAGCCTTGAGAGGAGAAAAACATGAAGGTTGAGAATGTTGACTCAAAGAGATTCAAAATTAAGCTTTCATTCTGTTTTTTAATACTAGTAACATGAGCCTCTGCTTCTCCATTGAGAAAGTAGGTGTGACTAAGACAAGATGTCATGGTTGTCACTCTAGATCTCCTGAGTCCTGTTCCAAAACTCTTGCAACCACCACCCTACCATCCTCTCTTCTGTATTCTGATCTTGTGATTGTACTTCCCACTGCTGACCAATTCTACCAACAAAGAACAACTAGAAGCATGCTCAGCAAATGCAAATCCATGAATCCAGATGCCAGACCTACCCATCTCCTTTATTAGCGCTTATAAACTTATATACTACTACCTGCACTCATTACCCTCAGCCTAGAAATCAAACAACTTAACACTATCTCTGTGCCCCCCAAGTCCCCTGGAATCACACAAACCAATCATGGACTTTCTTGTCCTGCCTCACCTATTTCTTTATGAAAAAATAACTATAATATTTTCATATTTGCCCTGTGCTCCTGATGCAACCAGATGCTTTATGTAGCTCTCCACAGTGTCGTAAGGAATTTTTCTATTGAGAATAGTTATTAACTAGTTCTTCAGTGGGAATTCCTCTCTCCTTTGATGGCCTAAACATACCTCGAATCTTTTAGCAATGAACTGCATTTCAAAGCACTCCCACACTACTGAACCATTCCCCACCCATCACCAGTATAGGAGAGGTCATATAGCAGATAGTAAGTTACTGTGATAACTAATGTTTATCAACTTGACAGAACCACGGTGGCCAACTAGTTGGTTGAAAATTAGCCTACTTGTTTTGTTTCTAATAACTTATTATTTTAGATAAGATTAACACATACATTGGTCAGCTTGGAACAGAAAAGATTGCTCTTTTGAAAATAGATGAACCTCACTAAATAGGTTTGTTTCTTGGCTTCTGACTTTTAGGGGGGGGTGTGTGTGTGTGTGCTCTTTCTGCTCTGCATCCCCAGCCCTGTGGTTTTTGAGATAAGGTCTCACTAATGGGCCCAGGGAAGCCTAGAATTTACTGTATATCATAAGCTAGAATCTATCTCAAGATCATACTGTTTCTGCCTCTGACTCATCAGAAGTAAAGGCATAACCCACAGTATCTGACTAAATATCTTAACAGAAGAAAGGCTGCTCTCCTCTACAATCATTCTGCAGCAGGGATTTTTGAACTAGGATTCAAGTCTTCCCTGGGCTCCAGCCTGCTGTCCTTTCTTGCAAACTTCAGAACTGCACCTCCATAATATCATGGATAAATTTCATAAGCATGAAACATACAGAGAGAGGGAGGGAGACACACGCGCACACACACACACACACACACACACACACACACACATACACACACACACACACACACAAGTTCTGCTTCCCTGAAGAATTATGACATAAAGACAATGAGACTAGATGTACTAACCACATCTGCTGTAAACAATAATGTTCTGAGCAGCATCTTTATATTGGCAAAACCAAGAAAAACATCCCTAATGGTCATTCACTGTGATTGGTACAAATATATTACAATCTGCTCATCAATGAACTATGGGACACTGATGAGAATAAACGCACTCAACATAGGTATGTCTGACAAATGAAACAGTGAATGAAGCAAAATTCACCTGTACTCATCATCTCTGAGAGAGATGGAACATCGGGAGTCAGGGAACCTGGAGAGCCCTGGTGTGTTTCTGGCAATGGTCTGTTCCTTCAACTGGAGTTTAGGCACATATGTGAAACAATTATTGATTAATTCACTCATCTGTATATATGGTGACCTATCCCCTTTCCGTTATATGTGTTCTTCTTCGGTGATTATAAAGATAGGAAAATATAAAATGATTTTTCAGCTATTCATCACTCTAGCTATTTACCCTCTGTAAAATATAATGAGCATTCATACACTTAAAACGCACAATTTCGAAGTGAAGGGTTTGATGTGCAATTGTTGTGAATGTGGTACAATCTCTAAGGACATAGATAAAACTGAGACTGGGCCTCAGAATAACCCAGAGGGTAAACCAAGCAGTCTTGTATTTCTATAAGTGTCAGAGTTCCACAGACACCCTGACACAATAATCCTCCTGACATCTAGGATGAAGGGCTTTTGTTGTTTTCTCTTTTTGTCTTTTCTGGGGTGGGGCAGGGGTTAGAGAATGGAATTTCTCACTGTGTTTATATTATATGTCTCCGGGGACACTAAGTAAGTCAGACACACAATCTATACTGCACAATCCAAGAACTGCCATCCATTCCCTAAACTGTAAAGGGAAAAACAGGCAAAGACCACAAGCTAAAGTAAACCTATGTGTTGTCTAGACAATAACAAATATGCTTGAATCTCGGGCTAAGGGAGAAAGGAATGTTCATATGCCGGGAAGTGGCTGCACTCAGGGACAGTTGATGGGTTCTTTGTTTATTGATGTAAAAATAAAATAAAAGTACAATTCACATAGGATATAGTGATGGGAAATGGGAGCACAAGAGATTTGGCAGTGCTGGTCTTTCACTAGACCTTGGTGTCTGTAGGTCCTTAGTTATACTCAGCCTGCAGACATCACATGCTCACACCCAAGCCTACCCCAGCAATGAAACCAATACTTCTTCAGCTGGCCTCAAATCCCTCCTCCTCCTCCTCCTCCTCCTCCTCCTCCTCCTCCTCATCCTCATCCTCATCCTCATCCTCATCCTGATCTTCTTCATGTTGCTCCTCCTCCTCCCCTTCCTTCTCCTCCTCCTGCCCCTCCTTCACACAGCCTATGCTACAACCAATCTCTACTTCTACTCTTAGAGGAATAGGCCAGGAATCATAGCTTTCTATATTTGAACACCCTGTCCTTTACTAACAGCAATGTGACAAACTCCTCCTCATTCCTCAAGACCCACTACTCCACCCAATCTGAACATGGAATTCTCTACTTAAGTCAGTCCTGCAGCCATTCACCTCCTCTTATTCCCATCTGACCCGCCTTCCTCTGCCATTTCTTCGTTCATCCCTCTCCCTTGCCCTTTCTCTGCCCACCTTGCTTCTCTCTGTGTTTTCCTCACTTCTTCCCTCTTCTCCACTCTCCCCTCCCCACTTTCTCGGCTTTTATCTCTTAGTAAAGAATAGCTGGGAATCAAATGTGTCCAAATGAGGCTGTTTACAGCCGACAGAAAAACAAGAATTGTTCCCTTTTTCTGGATGTTGCATCATTTCTGGCATAATGCCTTCGGAAAGAGCCTCTAGTGAGGCAGCAAGCTTCAGGAAGATCACATGAAACCGAATAAAACATCAGCACTGGGCAAGTGTGGTTCATCATGCATTTTTTAAGCCCTAGTACACAGAGCAGAATAGAGAATTGGATTCAATCAGCCATACACAGTCTTTTTTAACTGGCTGAAACCTTCATTTTTTTTCCATTCAGGACCTTCATATTCAGAAAGCAGGCAAGAATACAACTAAAACCAAAGTCTATGCTCCAAGGCCAGCTGTTTTAGATGCACATGCTCAGCCCTTTCCAGTTCTGGTCCAAATGCCTGTGAGTCCCTGTAGCCCTTGCCTCTGCTTCTATATTATACCTACAGGACAATATGTTCATCATAAGCCTTGAAAGTCATAGGACAAATAAAAAAGAACAATTCTGGGAAGTACTCTGCCATCTTCAGTGGAAGTCCTGTGCCTCCCATACTTAGGTAAGGCATTGAAAGTAGCTGAGTGTCTCTCTTCTGGCCTATGAAATGTGGGAAATATCTTTCATTTCTCCAAGTAGCTCTGAGAATTGAGTGGAGGAAATAAAACAAGTGAATGCCCCATGGATAGAAATTGAAATAGAGAACCCCAGAGGTTCAGTTAATCTTCCCTGTCAATGCACATGCATTCTGTGCACTGAAAGGCAGCACTGCACAAGATGGAAAAATCAGACCTTCAAGATAGGTAACAAAGAAGACCCTACCTCCCCTTCCCAACCTTGTAACTGGCAAACAGGGCCACAGGTATCAGGATTCCAAAGAGAAGTCATACATATCATGTATAGAGAAGAAAAAAAGAAAAAGAAAACTCTAACAGAAAGGAGGAACTAAATGACTGGAGAAAGTGATGGTGTCAGGGAAAAAAATGAAATAAAGAAAAAAGTGTCTTAGTGAAAGGGTTCCTATTGCTGTGATAGAACACCATGACCCACAGGCAAGTTGTGGAGGAAAGGGTTCACTTGGCTTCTACCTCCATATCACTGTTTATCATCATCAAAGGAGGTCAGGGCACCAACTCAAACAGGGTAGGAACCTGAAGGTAAGAGCTGATGCAAAAGCCATGAAGGGGTGTTGCTTAGTGGCTTGCTCACCATGGCTATCCAGCTTACTTTCTTACAAAACCTGGAACCACCCACCCAGGGATGGCCCAACCCACAATGGGGTGGACCCTCCCCCAACAGTCACTAATTGAGAAAAATGCCTTATAGACAGATCTTACGGAGGCATTTCCTCCCAGAGGATCCCTCCTCTCAGATGACTTTAGCTTGTGTCAAGTTGACATAAAAATTAGCCAGCACATGGAAGAAAAGAGAAGATACGGAAAAGCAATTCTCTAGTTGTTATCCTCGTCATCTGAGAAGCACACACCAAGGCAGGCTTAAACAAGTAAGGATTTGATCCAGGGAAGAAACCACACAGAAAATAATTGGTAGGGGACTGGAGAGGGTGAAAAAGCTGTCAGTCTGCAAGTCAAGCTTGACCCTCAAGAAAGAGAGAGGGAAGGAAAGGTGGGTAAGAAAATTTCAGCCTGCTGTGTGGTCTGAGAGAATTTGATAAGACCAGAAACAACAGTATGAAATGTAGGTCTGCCACATGACTTTCCCTTGACTCTGAGCCCCTGAATCAGCAAGTGGTACCAAGCTGTCAGTTCATTGAACTTCATCTGCCATTTGGCCTGTCCTTATATAACAGTGGCCTATCTAGGAACAGAACATCAGTCCACAGAATATGGATGTGGAAAAGCACAAGGACCTGAGTTTGAATCCCCAGAACTCAGTAAAGTCAGGGGTAATACTTCAGGTCTGTCATCCCTGCACCCCTACAGCAAGGTGGGAGAAAGAAACAAGAGAATCTCTTGGGATCTCTTGGACCAGCCAGTCTGCGAACAAAAGAGAGACCCTGTCTCAAATAAGGTAGAAAGCAAAGACCCCTCACCTGAAGTTGTCTCTGACCTCTACCTGCACACTGTGACAGCACATGCCTGTGTACATGTACACAAATAAATAATAACCAATAAATAAACAAACCAATAAATAAGCAGAGAGAGAGAGAGAGAGAGAGAGAGAGAGAGAGATGCACCTCAGTAGGACTAGCAAAACTTGTTAGTGAAGCTAAGACACATGAGGCTTGCTCATTAAATTTCCCAATCTTCTAATCTGGGAGAGGTTTAATGAGCTACAGAAGTCTCCAGGAAGGCAGTCAAACCTAGTGGTGAGACACACTCCCACTGGTAAGCAAGTCTGTGTATATGGGCAACTACCCATCCCAACTGCAGAAAAAAAAAAAAAAAAAAAAGCTGGGTGCAGAGTACAGGGATGGCATAGGCATTTGGCACAGTGCCAAAGACAAGCTGTTAATTAGGTGACTTTCACCTCCACATCTTGCTTGTTGCCATAGTGAACATTCCCCATCACTCCAGATGTCAATGAGCATACACCTCTGCCATGAATCTGCATGCAATACTTTCAATAGGTGTGACCTCCCACTATGCTTCCCAAAGCATTTAGCTAGTAAAGAGGGACTGGTTTTATGTTTTGGGTGTTTGCTTGTTTCTATCGTCGGCGTCGGCGTCGGCGTCGGCGTCGGCGTCATCATCATCATCATCATCATCCAAAATAGGGGATTTCATTATGACGTTCTCACATGTATATACCACTGTATCTTACTCATACCTTGTTCACACTCCCTCCTCTACCCACCTCCACATTGATCCACTCATACACTGTCCCCATAGTCAACCTTCTGCTTTCATGTCACACACACACAAGCACATTAGTGTCTGTGTTCTTTCTAATCAATGAATCTTAAACACAGCCTTGAGTACCATCAGACCAGAGAACACAGTTTCTTTAAGCATCAAGCAAGTCAGAGCCAGGCCTGTGAATTCCTCCTCCTCCTCCTCCTCCTCCTCCTCCTCCTCCTCTTTGTTAACCTGCCCAGAGAACACATCTTGCCAAAGAATGGATTTGCACATTTCCTCCACGAGGTGAAACAGGTTTATGAGTGCTGGCTGAATCCATGGTGATTTCTTTGCCACAATAAATCACGCAAGCTTCTACAGAAACCAAGAAGACATATACATTTGCCTATACTTTTGTGCCTGCAGCTGGAGAAGCAGGTCACAGACCATAACAAGAGCTCACCTTCCCCTGCTGTGAAGATCCATTCATTTAAATCTCTGATAAGTGTCAAGAATACTATGAAACATCAATTGGCACACAGAGGCTTCTGCTTGTTGACGTAGGAGAGTACAGAGTCCTTACCAAGCCTACCCAAGGATTCTGATACCCAAAAAAGCTTAAGCAATAATGACTTTGAGGAGCAGGTGTCCTCAAAGGCTCTATGCATGTGATTCACGAGGGCATCTTGTTAAGCTCAGACTGATTCAGACAGACCTGATGCTGCTGGACCTGAGCAGGACCTAATAGCACACAGGTTGTGTTATTAAATGACCTTAGATGGCTTTGTGGATAACATGCAGGGACTTGGGTTCCTGGACATTTCCTGGCCTCTTGATCCAGGCAAAGTTTATACCTACTGTTGACCCTTGAAGTGAAGGTAGAGAAAAGAGAAAAATTTTGCTCTTTTGGGGAAACTCAGTGGTGTATTTGTTTCCACTGTGAATCATTTCCATGTAAATTCATGTAGAGTATTATTGAGATTCTTCCTTCATTTTTTTTTCTGCCACCTCTTCCTTTTCAGGAGCCTGCTGGGTAGTCATTGCCCCCTTCCCAGTCACCCCCTCCCACAATTCTTTCCCCCATCCCCTTCTCCTCAGAGAGAGTGGGGAGCCCCCTGGATATTCACCAACCCTGGCACATTGAGTCTGCAGGGCTAGGCTCATGCTCCCCCACTGAGGCCAGGCAAGGAAGCCCAGCTAGAACATATCCCAAGGGCAGTCAACAGCTTTTGTGACAGCCCTCCTACCTGCTCCAATCATTCAGGACCCACACAAAGACCAACCTGCACATCTGCTACATATGTGCAGGGAGGCCTACATCCAGCCAGTACATCAAGCAGGCATATTTTACAGATACAGAAACCATAGCTCAGAAAGGTTAAGTGAGTCATCTATGGTTGCGCAGCTTTTAAGTCTTGGAGGTGTGGTTTGAACCCATGACCCTGACTCCATAGCCTATAGACACTCAATCAAGAGAAAAAGTAGAGACATATAAAACAAGATTAATCTTTATACTCAAAGGAGAAAAACAATGTTAAAAATATGAGGTGCAAAAAAAGGTAACAACAAAATTTTTCAAGAAATTCTGAGACAAATCTGTGTCATTATATTCAGTGTGACACCAAGCTCCATTTGTGTGAAAGTTATAATATAGCATATATGATATCATACAGACACCATTCAGATTATGTATCGGGAAAGGCTGCTTATCAAACAAGGTCCAAAAAGAGGCCATAAAAATAACACCCAGGGATACTAAGACTTTCCTGTGTCATTAACACAAAAGGAGACTAAAGGTTCATTATAGGAAGTTCACCTTAGCCTCGGAGCTAGTAAATAAACTACAGAAATTATCCAAAATAAATAATAGAGAAGGAGATCTTTTATATCATGTAAACAACAGAGGTGGCTAAAAAGTGAAAATAGAACCAAGCCGACCTCAGGCTCAGACTAGATTCAAAGTACCTTCCCAGGTGCTCACAAAGCTACTCATCAGATCTTTATGAAATTGTTCTCAGAGCATACAACCTCAGGCCGAAGACACTCCCAGGGAGAGGAATAGAAGCCATCAATATGACTTCCAAGGGTTTTTGTCAATGGTCTGCAGGCTTAACAGAAGGCAGGCAGAGGCAGTGAGGTGGATCATCATGTAACCATGCTACTGTGCAAGCCTGATTCCCTGAGCTCAAGCCCCAGAATCCACAGTAGAATGAAAGAACAACCCCGCGGAAGCTGTCCTCCCATCTCTGAACACCCACGTGGGATGCACCTTCCCATACATACACACGTAATAAATGGCAGTGTTTTATAAGAAGGCAAGCAAGCAAATTGCTTTCACAGTAGGAAATGAAGTGACAATAGAGAGTGGTTGGATTGGATACTGGACCCCTGACTAGGGCTGAAGAGGGAATGAAGAAAGGACAGACAGACACCTGGACACACACTCAGGAAAGCTGGGGTCTGGTGGAGTATGCAAGCACTGGCTGCCCAGAACCTCAGCGTGTTTATTAATGACAACACAGATGGAGTGGTTAGGTAGTCTCCATAGGAGGTCTCTTTGGTAGCAGACTCAGATCTGGAGGAAGAAGACACTTCAGTTACTATTCATTTCACACCCTGGTCAACCATCCATAAGTGCTCATACGCAGACCCCAAGGAAACCTTTGCTACTACTCTTAAGCCTGGCCCATATGGAGAATGGCTTCCCAGGGGTCCAAGGCCTTCGAGTCCTTGGCATGGCTGTGCTCATATCAACAATACACATTCACTAAGGGCTTCATTCACTCCCTCAGGGCTTCCTCTGCTCCCTGAAGCTTTTAAAGTGAGATGGTTCACAACAGACCAGAAAGTACAATAAGAAAAGTACAATAGAAAAAAGTTGATTAACTCTGCAGCATTCATTTAGTACCTGTGAGTCAAGCCTGCTGCACAAGAGGCAATGCACCCAAGGAGGGTCTTTGCCACACTTTGTTTAAACACTATGTTACGATCATAAAAATGTAGATGACGGTTGATGTTGTGTGGAGAGACTAGATGTTGCATGTCCTTAGCATCAGGTAAGTGGTCACAAGAAGCTGGTGAAGACAGCTGTCAATACAAGAATGGGTTTGCAGATCTCCAATGTCCACTCACTCTGTTGCATGCATTCTTTTGTAGAATACTTTCTTTGTCATCTTTCCATAGCTCATCTTCTATCTTGTTTTTTTAATTGCTTTTTGACTTAATAGGGCTCCATGTCCCTATAAAAGGCTAAGAAACCTAAGTTCAAGTGTCAGAGAGATTTTTCTAGGAATACATTTTTCTTTTATTTTTCTTTTTTTTTTTGTATTTTTTTGTTTTATTAGATAGGTTCTTTATTTACATTTCAAATGTTATCCCCTTTCCCAGTTTCCTCTCTGAAAATCCCCTCTCCCCTTCCCCTTGCCCTGCTCCCCAACCCACCCACTCCCACTTCCTGGCCCTGGCATTCCCCTATACTAGGGCATAGAACCTTCTCAGGACCAAGGTCCTCTCCTCCCATTGATGGCCAACTAGGCCATCCTCTGCTACATATACAGCTAGAGACATGAGTCCCACCATGTGTTTTCTTTGATTGGTGCTTTAGTCCCAGGGAGTTCTAGGGGGTACTGGTTAGTTCATATTGTTGTTCCCCCTATAGGGCTGCAAATCCTTTTAGCTCCTTAGGTAATTTCTCTAGCTCCTTCATTGGGGACCCTGTGCTCTGTCCAATGGTATATATATATATATATATATATATATATATATATATATATATATGAATGTGTATATGTATATATATACACATAGACATAGACATATATATATATATATATATATATATATATATATATATATTCTGTTATTCAAAATGGGAAAGGATTTTAGATGCATTGCTTTCCCAGTGAAATAGAGAGCACCATCTATATGCACCTGGCAAGGATCACAGGCTAGTTTTCAAAGGGAAACACCACAGATCATCCACATAAACTTCCCTGAAACTCAGCAAGAACTCTATCTTGTCTCTGTGTACTGTAATTCCTATCACTCCTTCCCTTTAGATTTATTTTATTTTAAGTGGATGATTGTTTTGCCTACACATATATGTATGCACAACATGAGCTGAGGAACCATGGAAGCCAGAAGAAGGTACTGGATTCCCTAGAACTGGAATCACGCATAATTGTGAGCCACCATATGTGTGCAGAGAACTGAAGCTTGGTTCCCTGAAAGGACAAGTGCATTTAGCTACTGAGCCATCTCTCCAGCTGCTGTCATAGTGCAATTGCCTGCCTCTTAAAGGGCCAGCTCCTTCCTCCCTGAGGACCCATGCCCTTGCTCATTAGTTAGATGAAGTTGTTAGTCACCCAGTGTATGCCATTACCTGGTTTTGATTTCAATATGATGCCTATCAGGGTTCTAATGTCATATGTATGTATGTATGTATGTATGTATGTATGTATGTATCAATATATATCATTTCTATATTCTAATGTCCTCCATGTACAACCTCTGTACATGTGATAGCCCTGTCTATCACATCTGGTCACACATGGCAGGCACCCCAACTTTTACTGATTATTGGACACAGTACTGAGACACTTGGAATATACTGTCAATAGGGGGAAATAAACTTCTCAGTGAGTCTCCCCACCCCTACCCCCAGAGCCTGAAATCAACACACAGAGTCAGACTTGGTGAAAGACAGCTAATTTTCTCAGTACTGATACATCCTCACTTGCAAGGAGACCAAACCACAGAGGCTAAATTGAAATCTCCTCTCACTGGGATGAGTTCTCACCCGGTGCTTATGGTCTGTGGTCTCAGGATTTCAATTACTAGAGAAGTTGACAGTCACTCAGACTTCTTTGGCTCTGTAGAAGTCAAAGCTCAGATCTGCCACGCCAGAAACACCTTCACAGATCTGGCTGTTTTGAAGGAGTTCCATAGAAACTGGAAGAGTTCCCAGCAGCAGCTTCCTGACTTCCAGCAATTATCTGAAGGTCTGATTAGCATTTTAAATGTCACCTGTATAAATTAAAACTGTTTACAGCTCACAATATCATTATTTTGTGATTCATGATTTCACCACAGCTAGCCAAAACTCACTTCTTGGAAAATCCCATGGTAAATATTCCTGGCCAGTGAGGCCCAGGCAAGATCTCTGTCCTGGTTTAAGGACCCGGATTCCCTCACCTTCTTCAGTGTGCTCATCTCTCGTTCCTCCCCTGGAACATTTTGAGTATCTGACAATTCGAGAGACACTGAAACCTTTCTTTCCAGTGACTTGTTATTTGTCTTAATCTACTGCTGATTTAAAACAAAATCAGCTTTGTGAGTACATGTATGTGTGTATGTATGTGTATATGTTTGTGTGTATGTGTGTATGTATGTATGTATGTGTATATGTTTGTGTGTATGTGTATATATGTATGTGTATGTTTGTGTATATGTGTGTATGTATGTGTGTATATGTATATGTGTGTATGTGTGTATGTATGTGTGTGTATGTGTGTATGTATATATGTGTGTGTGTATGTATGTGGGTATATATGTTTGTGTGTATGTGTATGTTTGTATATATGTGTGTATGTATGTATGTGTATGTTTGTATATGTGTGTATTATGTTTGTATGTGTGTATGTATATGTGTATGTATGTATATGTATATGTGTATGTATGTATATGTATGCATGTGTGTATGTATGTGTATATTTATGTATGTATTTATGTGTGTATGTATGTACATATGTATTTATGTGTGTATGATGTATATGTATGTGTGTATGTGTGTATGTATTTATGTGTGTATGTATGTACATATGTATTTATGTGTGTATGATGTATATGTATGTGTGTATGTGTGTATGTATATATGTGTGTATGTATGTATGTATGTGTGTATGTATTACCATACATACATTCTGCATCAGTCAAGCTTCTCCATCACATCATCTACATTGTTGATGTTCATGTTGCTTCTCCAAGAATTGAGAATGAAAAGGGGATTTTTCAGAAATCATCGCTACTCACCTTTATTTTTTTAATCAAACAAACAAACAAAAAACTACTTAAAATAGCTTCTTGTGTATTTTTTCCTTGGGCCAATAGTGTTTCCCTGGTTTGCTTTGGTTGCTTGGCTCTCGAATTACAGAGCAAGATGCAGTTTTGCCTTGTGTTCTGGTCAAAGGGAGCAGGGTTATATGGGCTGTAAAGCTATTTTTATAAGAACTCTAATCTTGGCGCTAGGTCCCTAAGCAAGACTCTTTGACTTACTTCTCTAGCCTGGCCCTATTCAACAGAGACTCATCATAAGGGACGAAGGAAAGCTGTGCACTTAGCCTCACGTGAACTCCGATACATATAATAATGTTAGTGTATGGGCAATCTGTGGGCCTGCCCTTGGGGACCTCGCAATTGCTTATGTCATGCTCTGCCACCACTGTGCTGCAGATAAGAAAGGACCCATTCCACCACTCACCCTCTCCCTCCCGCTCTCCCTCACCCTCTCCCTCCCCTCCTCCCCCTCCTCCCCCTAATCCCCATCACCCCTTCCCCCTATCACTCCACCTCCCCCTCCTCCTCCCGCCCTCTTCCTCTCTCCCTTTCCCTATATTGTATCTCATAATACATAGGAGAGGGGGAAAGTGTACCCACTGGTATCTCTACACAATTCCATCAAGTGATGCAATATTTTTATTTGTAAGCCTCTAAAATGGAGGTGGGCAAATATTTTCTGTGAACAACAACAACAACAACAACAACAAAATCTAGCAAATAGTTTGGAGTTTATGTATCATACTCCCCAACTCTTGTGGTTTCAAAGTAACCACAGGCAGCCTAGCTGTGCTCCAGCAAGCCAGTGGCCTGCCTCAACTCCATCTCCTTCTGATCTATCTCTCCTATGCCTTCACCAGCTCCACGAGACTCTTGTTTCAGTTTCTGGAATCTTCCAAGTTGTTCTCTCCTGCTGCTGGGCTTTTCACTAGCTGTGCCTTGTGTGTGTGTGTGGCAAGCCCTGCTTCCAGATCAGCACACACTTGCTTCCTCCTTTGATAACTAGGGCTGAGAGAGGTTTCCATGGCTACCAATCCTTCAACCCTAGTTTAACTGTCCCCTTAATTTATTTTCTCCTGATACTCCTCACACTGGTACTAAGGGGTCAGTTTCCACAAAATTGTTGTAAATATAGACTACTGGGTTTTTCCTCAGTGTTGTGTGAAGCTAAGCAAACCTTTTATCTTGTCAGTTTTGGTTTGAAACGATGCTACAAGTCACAGAGCAGGAAATGTACAGGCTCAGTTGGTATAAAGTTATGTGGCCTTGAGTACATTTGCAGTGGCTGCACCATCTATGTCCAGAATTCATTCTCTTACAAGACTGAAACTCTGCATACATAGGCAAAAATCTTCTCCCTGTCAGGGTCCCTGCATGTGTCACTAGCAGCAAGGAAACATGTGAATGAGGTGAAAACTGAAACTCGGGGTCAGTACCACTTTAACCAGGTTCTGGGTTAAAGTTTTCCAGAGTCTAACCCAGAGGTTTACTTTCCTTACATATTTAAGCACAGCAAAATTTTAGGGAAAGGTCTCCATGTGACAGTGATCCCAGCAAAGCTTCTAGGATGGGTAAGTTGAAACTCCCTTGCAAAGTAGCAAAGCACCTGTGACCTTTACAATAAGAGTAAGTTCTATTGCCTGATAAGCAGTGCTGGGGTAAGGCCTGGGGAGGAAGGATTTAGAATAAGCATAAGGATGGATTCTACTGATGGAGGATGCCTCTTTCTATTCACTGAGGCTCAGGATTGGAGCGCAGCAACACTCAGGATTGGGAAGGATTCAGGTGAAGTCTGGCTCCATAAAACAGCAAAAGATCACAAGGTTGTCCACCCCAGGCTTCCAGGTGAACAGGCATCACTGCCTTCCCTTGAAGAAGTTCTTATTCCTCCAGTGAATTCTCTATGCCATGCTTCCTACACCTCCCCATCTTAATGGGCTAAGGTGTACCTGAGAAGTAGACAGACTGCCTAACATGGATAGGGCCCTGGGTTCAAGCCCTAGCATTGAAAATCACAGTAAGAATAACTCTCCCTTTCTCCCACCCCCACCTCTATGCAGTGGTAATGTATGATCTATTTTTAACATTAACTGTTCACATTTGAAATCGGATTAAAGAAATATCGGTGAGTTCTTTGGCAACCACTTTCAGACATTTCCGACTTTCTGCATTTAAGTCCTGTTCCCAAAGATGAAATCCGTACCTGGCATTATTATAAGTCGAAGAACCTGTGGCTTAGACAGATCATGGGCCCTAGGAGAGAACCCACTACTGTTACTCTGCTAAATGGGCATAGTATTAAACCAATTCCAATAACTGATCCTTACGCCTACAGGTTAACACACCTCTCATCCTCGCCAAAGAAGCTTCTCTTTGAAGCAGTTAGGGATCAACACAGAGACCCACAATTGGCCCAGGTACAGAGAATAAGAGATTGCAGAATGCTCAGCCCTAAACATAACAACTATACCATACCCTAAGTCTCAGAGATCATTTGAAGAAAGGGGGCCAAAAGAGGGTGAGCACTAAAGATGGCAGATGGTGGCAAGGAGCGGTCATCTGTGCACAACTGCCCAGACTAACACACGGCTATTGCAACAGCAGATACAAACCTGGGCAATACCAAGCCGGACAAGCCAGCAGCGTGCAGGGGAGCTGTGCACACAACCCCACCCCTTGCTATGACTCCAGTAGCAATTGTTAGCTGCTAGGGAAGGAAGAGACAGCTTTCCAAGAGTGTGGCCTTCAGTGGAAGACCATATGTCCAAGAATATTTGGGCAGCATAAATTGTCTTGAAGGAGTTTTTTTTTTTTTAATAAACTTGGATAAGTTGGGATCTAGTGGTTCTGGGAATAGTTGAGGAAAGGAGATGACTATGGTCAAAACATGTTCTATGAAACACTCAAAGAAATCACTTAAAAATTAAGGAGTCATTGATGTGTCCTAATGAGCCCTGACCCACCTCTGCTCTGCTCTGTTCTCTTTCATCCTCTCCCCAGGCTCTGTTCTCTCTCCTGTGTTCTCCACTTCTGCAAGACCAGGGACCTTTTCCTTTCTTACCAGGTGACAAACAACTGCCATAGGCAACAAAGAGCAGGGGCTTGGCAATGTACTAGGAGGCCTTCAAAGGTGCACAAGTCCCACCTGCTGTGGTCAGACCTCCAGCAGCTCTCAAAAGACACTTTCAGAGAAGAGAGGTGGTTGAACTTGAGTTAGCAGCAGGAAACGGGAATGCCTAGTTAGTGTCTGACTTGCACCATCAGGACCAGATAGCAGGTGAAGGAGAAAGAGGAAGAGGGGGGAAAGAAGTCAAGCAAATAGAAATGCAAGGAGGCGAGGAGAGGAAAAATCAAGAGTGCTGTGTACATTGCTGGCCAAGTACCACTCGATTCCAGTCACATCTCCCAGGAATCTCTCCCTCCACCTCTGCCCCCAATTTCTCCTGTTCCCATCCCCCACCTACCTCCAGTCCACCTGTAAAATGTAGGAGAACCCCACAGAAGAGGGAGAGAAAGTGTTTCGGGAGCTAGAGAGGTCGCAGACAACAAGAACACTGCCCAGAGAATCAACTAAACAGAGGCTGAAGCAACAAGCATGGATTCTGTGTGAGTCAGAGCTAGGCACTCTGCATATGCCGTATGGTTGTGTAGCTTGGTGTTCTTAGGGGACTCCCAACAGTGGGAGTGGAGCTTGTCTCTGACTCTTTTGCCTGCACTTGGGACCCTTTTCCTCCTACTGTGTTGTCATATCAGCTGTAGTCAGTGGATATCCCTGGGAGACTCGCTGGAGGGGAAAGTACAGTTGGGATTAATGAATGGGAGAAGAAACCTTGTCTCCAAAAAACAAACAATGCTGTGGAACTTCTATAAAAAAAAAAAAAAAATGTGGTCTGGAGAGTTCTGGAATGAAACACTGGGGTCTTAGGAAGTGAGCTGACTGTGGCTCTAGAAAGTGAAGGCTTCACCCTATATACTGGTCCTGTGTGCTTTGGCTTAAGTTGAGAAATATCATGAGCGTTATATGAAAACATGATGAGCTACATGAGTAAGAGAAACTTTCTTTTCAGCACTAGAAATGTAGCCCCAAGGTATAGCACCTACCCAACAAGGCCTTGATTTCAATCACAGCATAGAAAAATATAATAAAAATAAAACTTAATCCTTAAAAGTCCAGAAGTAACTATAGGCAAGCCATTTATATTTGCATGCCAGAAACCTCATCAAAGGGAATCTTCTCCCAAAATAAATGAAAATCAAAGTACATAAGCCAGAATTTCATGTGATTGATCTAAGAAGCCAGACAGATGGACCTTGGAACCAGCATCTTATCCCATTGTGTCCCCCCACCACCAGCCCCAGCTGTGTTTCCATGAGATCAGATAGAAGTGTTGACCCAGTGGGTAGCAAGATTGCTGAAGACATTCCTGCCCGATAATAACCATTCACAAGGGTTATGACTCATCGTGATTTTAGATAGCAAGCTTCCCTGCGAATCCTGAATCATTCATGGAAACATGAGGAGATTGTCTTAAAGGGACTAAGATCTTATAGGAAGTTTATGAAAACATGTCAAGATGATGTGAATTAGACTTATTCATTTAGACCCTAACCCCTTGGAATGGAGTCTATCTGCAATATCTGCCTGTGAGTACTACTCCTGCCAAAATTAAGCCTGTGTTGCAAGCCTACCATGAGGAACTTGCATCAGGCAATTGACTTGGACAAATACACATCTGTGCTATAAACTTTGGAAGAGTTCATGGTCCCATGGGGAAGTTGGTTTAGTTCAACCAGAATTTATTGGAAGGGAAGCGCTGGAAGCGACTTAGACAACAGCTGCTGACATTCCTACTATTCATTGTACAAGTTAGGAAATAGATTGGTTAAGGTTAAGGTGAAGAAAACCGACATCTAGCGGGATATCCTGGCTCACAGGCCAGATCTAGAAGCCATCTGTCACTAAGACAGTAGAGTGGTGTAAAACAAACTCCACTGCTTTCAACAAGGACAGGAACATTTTCCTTTGATTGGTTTTAATTCAACAGGGTATAGTTTGTTTGTTTTTTTTAATCTTGGACAATGCAATGTTTTGAAATGAATATATGTCATAGAGAGTTTAAATACAGCTTGTGAACACCGTAGCTATTTTGTGATCACACCTACTCTAAGATGATAGCTCAGTTGGCAAAGTACTTCCCTTGCAAGCCTGAGGACCTGAGTTGGATTATACTCTCGTCATGGTTTCTACTGCTATGATAAACCATCCTGATCCAAAGTCCCTCGGAATGAGAGGAAATGGTTTGCTTCCACTTGTGCCTCCACATCACACAGTCCATCATCAAAGAAAGTCAGGGAAGACCTGGGGTCAGGAACCTGAAAGGAGGGACTCAAGTAGAAACCATGGGGGACACTGCTTACTGAGCTGTCCCTTCAGGGATGCTCAGTCTACTTATGAAACTCAGGACCACTTTCCCAGGGGCAGTACCACCACAGTAGGCTAGGTCCTCCCATACTAATTAATTGGAAAAAAAATGTTCACAGGCCTGCCTGCAGGCCAATATAGTAGGGACTTTTTCTCAACTTAGGTTCCTTCTTTTCAAATGAATATCTTGTACCAAGTTGGAAAAAAACCAACTTGATACAAGACAACAGCAACAACAACAACAACAACAACAACAACATCAACAAACTAACAATGACATCCCCAGAACTCAGGTAAAAAAGCAAGGCATAGTAACCTGTTTTTGTATCTCTGAGATAGGCAGAACCATGGGGCTCTCTGGTCACTAGCCTAATATTAGTTGACAAGTTCCAGGCCAATGAGAAGCCAACTTAAAAAATGAGGCTGACAGCTTGAGTTTGTTCTCTGACCTAGATACACACACACACACACACACACACACACACACACACACACAGGGGCTGAGGAGAAGCAATATTTACATATATGTATACCCACATACCTACACACTCATGAGAGAGTAAAGAACATCTACTCTCCATTCTCAAACACACAATATATATATACTGTGTAAGTTACAGTGGCTCTCCCGTACAACAGAGACTTTGAAAGTTGCCCCTCACACCTGGAGTCACGCATCCTTTAATATCACCTCACGCTCCCTAGCCCCTTTAGACTCTGGTGACCATGGTTCTATGCCTACTTGTAAGATCAGATTACACAAATAAGAGACATCATGGAAGCTTGTCTTTCTAAGCTCAACTCATTTCGTTTAACATGCTGTCTTCCAGACCCATCTGTGTTGTCACAAATGGTAGGTTTCTTTTCTTCTACGGCTGAATTCTGTGGGTATGTGTAATTTCATAGATATTATTATATATCATGTATATATAATCATATACACGTGGGATCTGAAGAGATGGCACAATGGCTAAGAGCACTTGCTGCTCTTACAGAGAACCTAAGTTCAGTTCTTAGCACCCACATCAAGCAGCTCAAAACTACTTTAAATTTCAGCTCCAGGGGAATCTGCCTCTGTCTTCTGGTCTCTAAGGGTATTGCATGCACATCCACCATCCCTCATCCATAATTTAAAAATAAATTTTTAAAGAAGTTCACATATGCATATCGTCCTTAACAAACATTTAAAGACTCTGAATAGACACGTTAGCGTGTTAAAAGATGCAGGAAGGATAAGATGAGGAGGAGGAGGAGGAAGGAATAATTGGAGGGTGCTCTTGAACAAAATGATATTTGGTACAGACCTTGAAGAAAGGGAAGGCTCTTCGACAAAGCAGGTAAGCATGACACCAAAGAGCAAAGGAGAGTGTATGGAGCATGATATGGGCAGCAAAATCAAATAGTGATGGCAGCACAAACCTCCTGCAGAATAATACTGTGAGGAAATAACAAGCAAATTTACACATTTGAGGACTTTTGAGCCAGCCACTTGATGTGCTGGTAAATGCATGATAACTGGCTATTGGAAGCAAACAGAGCAGACTGGCTGCTTCCGGGCATTGTTGTGCTACAAATATTAAATCTACAGCTGATTTCAAGAGCAGCTGACTTTCAGATGTATTTTATTTGTATTTTATGTGTATATTTCTGTCTATCTATATGTGCACCTCATGTGCACCAGTGCCCGTTAAAGTCAGAGGAGGGCATCAGATCCCCTGGAATGAAGTTACAGGCACTTTTAGACTACACCATATGAATGTTGGAAAATGAACCCAGGTCCTCTGCAAGAACGGCAAGTACTCTGAACTGTTGAGCCATTTCGCTGTCCCTAATAGTGGCTAATTTTAGCAGCCCTACAGTTTCTGAAAAAATTAACTGTGGACTTATAAACAGCTCCTCCGCACCACTGTCTGGGGTGTTCTGTTTAAGACAGTTCCTCGTCCTGATACTTTTCTGGTAACTGCCCTTAAGTGGGCGCTTATGGATCAGAGTGTCTACATATATTCAGCATGCCTTATAAACTTAATTCCCTGTAAGAAATCTTGGGGGGGGGGGAGTTGTCCCTAACAAAATCAGCAATTTTGCAGATTTAAAAATGTTTCCAAAAGTTGTTAGTCAAGTCTCCTCTCTCCAAAAATTACACTCTCAATTTCATATATTATAATCTCCCCTCTTCCTCTGAACACACCTCATAATTATTGCTAGCCCATGCTTTCCCTTTAATCCTTAGAACACTTCCAAGTAGATTCTTCCAAGCAAATGACCTGCCAGGGACCCAATTTTTCCTCTTAGTAAATTCACTTTATTGCAAATTCTTACCATTCAACAAAATGTTGAAAATATATTTGTTTCCTATAGACAAAACACCAACTCATGACTAGGCCAAAATGAGAAGGACATTTTTAACTTGCAATCTTTCTTAAATTTCAGATCTCACACAGCTTCAAGAGAGAAGCCAGTAGAAATACTTAACTCCAGTGGTTCTCAACCTTCCTAATTCTGTGACCCTTTAATACAGCTCCCTATGTTGTGGTGATCCCCAACTGTAAAACTATTTTCATTGTCACTTCATGACTATAATTTTGTTGCTGTTGTGAAACATAAATGTAGATATCTGCTATGCAAGATATCCTATATGCAACCCCTGTGAAAGGGTCACTTGGCTTCCAAAGAGGTCATGACCCACAGGTTGAGAACCAGTGCATGCGTCCTTGCTTTCCCAACTCAATTCTGAGTCACTTAAAAGCAAGGCAATATCTAACGTTAGGGATCCCGTGATGATGAGGCTTATAAAAGTGGATTCTTAGGGAAGATGTATCAGTCTGCTGGGACATCCATTTAAAAAGAAAAAGAAAATTGCCACACCAACTAGAAGCCTGTCCATCTCCGTACTCAGGCTCTAGTTCATGGGCAGTTTCTCTCATCTATGGCACATAGCCAACATCAAAATGACACTTGCAAACCACATATGGTGTCACACACCTACAATCCTAGTCTCTGAAAGGTATAGAGTCAAGTCCAGCCTCAACTACATAGAAAATCTGAGACCAGCCTGATCTACATGGCATCCTTGAAAGTTCCTGCCACTCCAATCTGCATCTAGTAGATGCAGAGAGTTTCTCTTTGAGGAGAAAACCATAAGAAAATAAGGGAAACTGGAGTAGCAACAAGGTGGCTTCTGATCTCACAGAAAGCTCTGAAACCTTCATCCAAGACTAGGCCTTGCAAAGGGTTTGGCTGCATGGCCATACTTTTCCTAGACACCTTCTGTTGATGTGGCTGCTATGAATCAAGAGCAATTCATTAGAAGATCCAATGTTGAGCTGTTGGCAGGAACACTTGCAACAACTGTGAACTATGTGCCAGCTGGGTCTATATGATCCAGACAGAGAACCAACAGTGGTTATTTCACATAGATAACAGAACTCCTACTCAATAGGACTTCATTACTGTTTAATCGACCAGCCACAGTAAATTGCCAGCATATTTAAATGCATGCAAAGCCTACAACTTAAATTCCTAGATTATGATTTCACATTGTAAAAGGTGTTAGAGTCACTTCTATTAACCAAAATCAAAGAGTATGATTTTTGGTTTATTGGTTTTCTTTTTCTTTTCTTAATGGTTGTTTTATTTATTTACATTTCAAATGCTATCCCCCTTCCCAGTTTCCCCTACACAAGCCCCCGTCCCATCCCCCTTTCCCCGCTTCTTCTATGAGGGTGCTCCCTGACCCACCCACCCACTCCTGCCTCAGTGCCCTAGCATTCCACTACCCTAGGTCGAGCTTCCTCATGACCAAAGGCCTCTCCTCCCGTTGATGCCAGACAAGGCCATCCTCTGCTACACATGTAGCTGGAGCCATGGGTACCCCAATGTGTGCTCTTTGGTGGGTGGTTTAGTCCCTGGAAGCTCTGAGGAGTCTGGTTGGTTGATATTGTTGTTCTTCCTATGGGGTTCCAAACCCCTTCTGCTCCTTCACTCTTTTCTCTAACTCCTCCATCAGGGTCCCCATGCTCAGTCCAATGGTTGGCTGCAAGCATCCACATCAGTATTTGTCAAGTTCTACCAGAACCTCTCAGGGTACAGCTATACCAGGCTCCTGTCAGTAAGTGCTTCTTGGCATCAGCAATAGTGTCTGGGTTTGGTGTCTGCAGATGGGATGGATCCTTAGGTGGAGCAGTCTCTGGATGGCCTTTCCTTCAGTCTCTGCTCCACTCTGTTCCTGCATTTCCTTTTGACAGGAGGAATTCTGGATTAATATTTCTTGAAGTGGGTGGGTGGTCCCATCCCTCAACCAGGGGCTGTGCCTATCCACTGGATATGATCTTTACAAGTTCTATCTCCCCTTTGTTGGGTATTTCAGCTAATGTCCTCCTTGTTGGGTCCTGGGAACCTTTTGGATCCCTAACATCTGGGACTTTCTAGTGGCTGCACCCAGTTCCCCCTACCTCACTGTTGCACATCTCCTTTCAAATAAGTGTAGGATTTTTGAATGAAAGGTTCTTACATATAAATGTTTGATAAAAACTATCACCAAAACCAACCCTCTCCTGCAACCATAGTTTCTAGAGAGACTAATGCTACTCTAAACAGAAAGGAGTTCTGCAAAGACAGGTGCCCCAAAAGCTCTAATAGATGCCAGTCTTATTATAAATCATTGTGATCAAAGACTATTATTTCTTTTAACTCTTATACAATTCTCCTCAAGTTTGCCTTCTCAAGCCTCCTTGTGTCTTGGTTCCTCTGAGCATGTCTATAGTTTTCTGTGCCATCATATTCCCATTGCACTGTTCTTTGCTGTTTGCAATCCCATTCCCAAATAAAACTTGATGTTACTTCTATCGTTTGCTCTTTGTGCTTCTCTTGCTCAACATCAGCTATAAATGCAAATGTTCAGAATAAAACCTTGTGGTCATTCATAGTGCCACAGAATTTCTTAAGCAGGATCCCACCTCGAGTTGCACTTCATGACTCTAAAGGTCTGAGACAAGAATGGCTTCTTATTTATCTGTTCAGCCCTAGAAATAACAGAATGACTGGCACCTTGCAGGTGCTTGGCAAATGTTATGAAGAATGAGATGTTCAAAGGGTCCTCAAGTATGGCAACCAACTCATTCTACTTGCCCAGGACTTTCCCATTGTAAAATTAAAAATCACGTGTCTCTGACACAACCCAAGTCAACCACTGCAGCGGGCCTCCTACTCCTTGGATCTTTCTCACTGCTTCTGCATCATGGCTACATTCAAGTAAATCCAATTAGTAACGTCTTTACTAAATGTCCCCCACAAGTTACATTCATGAAGCTGTCTTCAACAGGTATGGTAAGGGGAATTTCCCAGCCCTATCCTTAGCTGAGGGGCTGTTGATAATTGATGGCTCTGGGGGGGGAGAGGGAGAATCAGTTTCGCTTTCTGTGATCCCTGGTACTCTGACCACAGTCCAGTGGATGGCCCCATATCCATGAGCATATATATGCAACACTAATTGGATTTGATGGGATATATTCTTTAAAAGATTATAAGAAGTTGGGAGAGGATGAGGGAGTGGATCTGAGCAGACTTAGGGAAAGTGAAGGGTGAATAATTTCATATATATATATATATATATATATGAAATTTAGGATTAAATTAATTAATTTAATTAATTAATTAGGATTAATTAGGATTTTTCTACTGTAAACAAACACCATGACCTAGGCAACTCTTATAAGGACAACATTTAATTGAGGATGGCTTACAGGTTCAGAGTTTCAGTCCATTACCATCAAGGAGGGAGCATGGCAGCATCCAGGCTGACATGGTACAGGAGCTGCTGGGAGTTCTACATCTTCTTCTAAAGGCCACTAGGAGAAGACTAACTTCTAGGCAGCTAGGATGAGGCTCTTAAAGTCCATGCCCACAGTGATACACTTCCTCCAACAAGGCCACACCTATTCCAACAAGGCCTCAACTCCTAATAGTGCCACTCCATGAGCCAAGAATATTCAAACCATCACAATTATTATATTGTAAGGTCTTTTTTAAAAAGTCACATACATGAGTCAGATACAATATATATCATTTTTATTTTTCTTGTTTCTAATAAAAACATCACCTAAAACATGACACAGAAAATGTTAGACTACAATCTTAGTCTCATCTATAAAATAGCCAGTAGTCTGGAGGGATCCCTTGGCACTAATTCCCAAGAATCCAGCCTCAGACCAGAACAACAACAACAGGCACCTGAAATTTTTGGTCATATTCTATCCCAAAATGCCTCAATCCCTATCACATAGGCATGACTTGGTTTCAAAAATGACAGCACCACTTAGTGGTAACAAAGAAGACTTAAGGACTGGAACATCTTTTCATCCCCGAATAGACCATCACACTGTGTTCTACTAGCAGGAACTCTTAGAATTGCTACCAGAATTTGCAGTGTAGCAAGTTGAAGGAATCCATCCATGAAATTATATGAAGAATGAAGTAGGATTTTGTTTTTCTAACCAGAGAGTCCGAGCCCATTTGAGGCATTTATTTAGCACAGCGGTTGGGCTACATTGCTCCATGCCCCATGACTGCTGTGCCTTGCATTGCAACCTTCCAATCCAAAAACTCTTCATACAGTGAGGAGTAGTGAGTCCTCATCAGAGCTCCAGGCTCTTCATTCTTACAACCCATTCTTCTGCAGGACCCGAGACTCCTCCCTTCCAGAATCAGCACTCAACAGCAAAACTCCATTATGCTAGTTGGATGAAGAAGCATGTGACTAACCTGCACCAGTACTCCTACCTGATGATAGTAGGGCCCTGTGATTAGTCAGACCAAAATCACTTGTCTCGCCTGTGACTGATGAGGGGAAAAGATAAAGTACAACAGAAGGGCCATGTATGAGACTTCAAAAAAATGGTGCAGAGATGCTAAAGAGATGGCTCAGTCTTTAAGTGGACTTACTGCTCTTCAAGGGGGTCCAGGTTCAGTTCCTGGCACCTACATCAGATAGCTTACAAGTACTTCTAACACAAGCACTTCTAACTCTATTAAGTATCTAACACCCTTTTTTGATCCCAGAGTACCTGCATATGCAGATAGACACACACGCACACACACACACACACACACACACACCAATAAAAAAAACACTCTTAATTGTCATGAACTAGTCACCCCACCAGGCTCCATCGGGTTGTTCCAGTCCTCACACAGATGGCCCTGGTTAAACTAAATGAGTCACAAACAAGACTGAAAGCCATGAATCTGGGAAAGACATGAATAGAAGGGGTGGGGGTTGGTAAAGATGGAAGAAAGAAAAGAAAGAATATATGAGAAGGCCATTATTAGAGAACAGTCTGTACATGTGGGAAACTGTCGAAAAGCAAATGTAATTACCAATAAAATAAAATAATTGGTAGTGGAATCCCTGTCCATTTGTCTCCATCTTCACTTTAGTCTACTTCCTGTTGCGGTAACAGAACAGCAAAGCCTGGGCAAACGTCCAAGGAATCCATATTCACCTGGCTCCCAGTTCTAGTACCTGGAAGTCTAAGAACAGGGTGCCATCTTCTAGTGAGTGCCTCAATGCTGCCGTGTAGCATAGTGGAGATAAAGAGAACACCCAAGAGACAGAAGAGAATGGGGGAGCTGAAGTCAGAACAAACCCATAATCTCAAAGCTAACCCACCTCTAGGATAAAGGCACTGACTCACCCCCCTAGAAAGGCAGAGTCCTCATGATCTTAAAGGTCCCATTGTCCTACCATGCTGACAATTAAGTTCTAACATGAGTTCAGAGAGGATAGTCAAGCCATAACAATCTTTCTACTACCTATAGGTAGGGCCTTTCTGACTCACCACCCTGAATACATCATAAAATTCTCTGGCTAAACTTGCCTTATTGAGAATTTGCTTGGAGAAAGAGATAAAGATATACTATTAAAAAATAATAATAACTTCCTGTGAAAGATTCAAAGGTCAAATAAATACAATAGTTTAGGTGACATGCTGAAAACACAGGGGGACTATTCTTTTAGAGGGGAGGTTTTGCTAGCAGGCTGGGAAAGTTCACAGGTGTTTTGGCAAAGCATGCCCCAATTTATGCCAGAAAGACCTGCCTCTACCCAGCTGCATTCTCCATTTAGTGTGAGTGCCCCGTACCAACTTTACTCTCTAATTGCCTATAGTTAGTCATTATGTCTCAGCTGCAAGACTTGGGAATGCCAAGAAGCCAGCACACCCAGAGGCCTTTGTGCTTTAAATACATGGACCAGAAAAAGAAATTTCCTAAGGCATGTTACTGTTTCCATATATGTGAGCCAAAGAAGGGGTTCTGGCTATAGACAAAGCCAATCCAACTTTGAAATCCCTGAGCATTACAGAAGAAACTCAGATCAGCAACTGAAGTAGAAATGCAATTTTACAATCCTGTGTACTCGTTCCTGTACATGGCTCAGACTACAAAGTGAGTTAGCCAAATCAGTTAGGGGATTCAGTTCTATTCTATGAACATTAATTGAGCTCTGTTTCAGTACTGAAAAAGCCAATTAAAATTGGCTTTCAAATAATGGTAATTAATTACCTCACATAACAAGATGTTGGAGAGAAGCAGGCCCAGGAGCTGGTTAATCTATGAGCTAAACAATGTTAAGAAAATCAGTTGATGTTTTTATCCCATGGAAATAACATCACAATTTCAAGATGGCAGCCACTCCTTCAAACCTATTTTTACAGGACACTATGCATAGGCAAGAATGTAGGCAGTTTCCCTGTCCCCTTCTCTCATCTGGAATGGAAACCCTTTTCTCAATTCCTCTCTGTGTTTCTCTTGCATCTCTTTGGAGAGAATGAGCTCTCATTGCTTTTCCTATGCCAATAAGTCAGAAATAAGGAATATGTGGTTCATGATGTTTTCGACCTAGCAGGATTAATTTCTTTGGTGCAGGCACACCATGTCAGGGTACCAGTCTCCTTGATGAATTTGGGGACTTTAAGGTAGAGAAGTGGTATATCAGTTTCTGTTGTGTAGACAACAGATAAGGGCTTACTCTGAATATCTCTGCCAGCACTGGATACACACAGATAGATGGACAAATTCCCATTCCCATGCGCAGTCTCCAAGGAAAACAAGCATCCACTCTACAATTTTGTTATTTAGTTCCCTGCTTAATTTCATAACAGATCTAAAGCGATGAAAACTGTGCTTTAAAAAAATCACCACAGCAGAGCTTCTCCAATCCACACGCTCTTTCTATAGTGTGATTTTTAACAACATCCAGTGGCAGAGACCATATTTCCACCCTAGGAATCAGGATGAACTTGTTGCTATAGGTGATGTGACACCCCATTACTCGGAGGCTCAGGTAACACAAGTGAGAGTTGGTTCTCTTTGAATAAGACCTTAGAACCTAGCTATCATACTGTAAGGAAACTCAGTTCCCTGTGGAGAGATTTCTGTGCATGGAAGGGAAACAGTTTTCTGGGGGAGGAGAGATCAACTGACCCGGGGAATCCTGGGTAAATCATGAGTTTGTAAATACAACAGATGATGGCTTTGGGCCACGAAGTGTTAAGGTGGTTAGATAGCAACAGATAACCAGGAGTGAACCACAAAAAAACTAACAAGGAATAAGCTTCTGATGCTATGAATTTTACCTACTATTACATTAGAGCACAGAGGAAAGAGAAACACAGGAAAGAGAGGGCAATGATGGTGGAAATCACTCCAGAGATGGGGCTCGTGATGCTGACACTTGGAGGAGATGAAAATACAGAAAATAGTTCACAACAAGCTGTAGACAGTGTGGGTTTCATGATGTGAACCTGCTGTTCACACGTCCTGTGGTAGGCCTCGGAGGTGCTCACTGACATCACCAGTGCTCTCTTGCTTGAGTTTCTGTATGACTTTGTGGCCTACTTGGGAGAGGTAAGTTATCAGGGAACTTGCCACAAGTCTCCTTTGGTGAAGTATTTGGGATCTGTACACAAGTCCCCATTCCACTGACTTCAGTTCTGAGGCCTCATGCTGAAATGGAGATTTAATAGAATAGTAGAGTTTTGGTCAGCGGGTGTCCCTGGGGGGAATACAGTTTCCTTTTGTTTGTTTTGTTCTGTTTGAAATGCTATCTTGGCCCAGTTTTCAGGCCCTGGCAAGAGACCAGTCAGTTCGCCTTGAATAGTCAATTAATTACAACCCCCAACCACCTCCTATCAGACTTTTACATTTCAGCTCTAATTTTCCCAGGACCAAAGAGGACCAGGAAACCAAACACAGCAAAAGTAAATATACAATTATGATTTCCCATAGAACATAAAACATTCTCAAAAATATTTATATTAATAATAATAAGCATTAGAGAACATACAGAAGGCCAAGCACTTGGAAAGCTAAAGCATGAGGCTAAGCAGTTCCAGTGCAGCCTGAGCTGCACTGCAAGGCTGTGCCTCAAAACAGACATAAAGAAGGGGTCGGTGGGATGGACCAGTGAGTGCTAAAGGGCACTTTGCAGCATTAGCTTGGCATCCTGGGGTCAATCCCCAGAGTTCATGTAAAGGCAAAAGGAGAAAACCAGTTCTACATAGTTGTGCTTTGTGCTTTGGCCTCTACACATGCACCGTACCATGTGGATGTGATACACACATACACACACACACACACACACACACACACACACGAAAGAGGGGGGATGGAGAGAGAGAGGATAAAATAAATAGGGGCTGGGAAGATGGTTCAGTGGCTAAAAGCTTAGTGCTGCTCCTGCAGAGGACCCAGGTTCAGTTTCCATCACCCATGGCAAGCTGCTCACAAGCAGTTGTCACTCTAACTCCATGGGATAGAAGACTCTTCGGGGCCTCATGGACACCTGCACTAACCCACGCACATACCCACATACAGAAATATACCCGTGCATGTAATGGAATTTTTAAATGATAGATTAAATAATAGATACGGGAGAGATATTTTTTTCCTAGCCTAGGCACTATTCAAAGGGATTTATTAGTTTGTTGAAGTCTCTCCACGTCTCTAAGTGGTGCGCAGTGTTATGCAAATGAAAACGAGGGTGTACAGGGAAGTGGGTTAATCTACTCAAAGGAAACAGCTAGTTGAAGGTGAAAGCTGAAATCTTACTTAAAGAATCAGAACTCTGTAAGGATGACAATGAGCAGCAAATTGGCGGGTGGCACATGGTGGCACATCATTCAGGGCCATTCACAAATCAAGGAAGAGAAAGATCTGGTAAAAAATACAGACCCAAGAGACCTGGCTCAATGCAATGAAATTGAGCAAGGTATTGTTAGAGAACTTAATCAAAAAAAAAAAAAAAAAATCTGCTATGAAGATATGCAGCTTTTCTGCTCTCCTCTGAATCTTCATTTCAACTGAGCAGACGTGTGTATGTTCTGTTTCTAGGTTGACAGTCACTTTTAGAAGTGGACAAGGTATAAATTAAAAATAAATGCCCACATGCATATTGGATGAGAATCACCTGGTTTCATGGCAGCTTACAAGAAAGGGGTTTAAAGGACCTAATCTATTGGAAGCCGTGTTTCTGATCAGCAGTGTAAGGAGAGATTCACAGAAAGACTTTGATCATGGAAATGTATGAAAGAAGGTGAAAGTCCCCTCCACGTTAGCCCAACACTGTGTGTGGAAAGGTGAGCCCTGCCTCTGAGAAAGGATGCTAACTGGCATGTTCCAAAGAAGACAATATTTATGAGGAAGAATCTTAAAATTTGTACCATATGAGGATGAGGTAAGCTTAGAAAGGAGGAGAGTGAGAAGACATATGAGTTCAGAAAAACAAACAAACAAACAAAAACACACTGGGTTTTCCTTGTGGAGCTCCAGAGAATGGGTGGAGTCTAGAGCTGGGCAGTAGTTGATAGCTACTCTTGGTTGTCAACTTGAGACATCTGGAAGAAGAGGTAGCTTCAGCTGAGGAGTGACTTCAAACTAGTCTATTGATGTCTGTAGATCAGGTTCTTGTGTGCTAATTGCTGGAGGAAGGGTTAACCCATTGTGGGCAGAGTCATTCCTGGGCAGGTGGTTCCGACTTATGTAAGGAAGCTAGCTAACCAGAATCAAGAGATGCCAGCAGGCATTTTTCCCTCTGAGGCCTCATCTTCAGTTCCTCCCTCAAGTTTCTGCCCTGGACTTCCCTCAGTGATGAAATATGACATGGAAGTATAAGACAAATAAACCTTCCCTTCCCCTGAGTTGTTTTTGGTCAGTATTTTATTATGGTAATAGAAAGTAACAGAAACAAAAATAAATAAAGGCAATGCTAGTTCAGGATGTAGAAGTGTTTCCTGACAAAAAAAAAAGAAATGGGCTTGGTGTAAATGAACACATTTTGGAAACCAAACTGAGAGTGGTTGTGAATGTTCAGAGCAGACACAACTAGCCAGCATGGTGTTCAAGACCCTCTGGTTCATATTTCAAGGTCCAGAGTCCAGATGTTTCCTTGCTTTTTTGTTCTGTGTTCTTAGTTCTTTGTACACATGAAGATCGTCCCATTGCAGGGCACTGGCATGTGATTCCCTCTGCCTAGAGTGGGCCTCTGTTCTCCATCGATTTGTTTGCTCTTCTTTCCAATTTCATACAAAGCATTACTTCCTCTACAGATTTCTCTGATACCCTAGACCTGGTCAATATTCCTTTGAGGTCTCTTGGCACCCAGAGGACCTCAATATTACACACTTGTATTTTTTTTTCTCTTCTATTACTATACACACAAACTCACATACAATGGGATATGAAACAGCCATCTCATCTTGATCATTACTATATTCCCAGACCCTTGTAACTACTACGTTTCAATGTGTATTTCCTATCTCTTCATGATAGACAATCAAAATTGTGCACTTGAAGAAGAGGAGTTGCCTCCATCAGATTAGCATCTGAGCATGTTTGTGTGTGCATCCTGCTGACTGCCAACTGATGCAGGGGAGCCCAGCCTACTGTGGGCAGTACCATCCCTGGACTGCGTGAGAAAGGTAGATGAGCAAGCCAGTAGTCAGGATTTCTCCCTAGTGTCTGCTTCAGTTCCTATGTCCAATTTCAAGCCTTGAGTTCCTGCCTTGGCTTCTTTCCATGGAAGTCTGTAACCTATAAAAAAATGAACCTTTTTCCTCCCCCAAGTTGCTGTTTGTCAGAGTCTTATTAAACAAGCAGAAAAACCTAATTAGAACAGTTTTCAACCTATGTTAGAGGCCTAAAAATTAACTGAAAACACGTGACTTATGTGCATACATGAGAACATAATGACTGTAGTCTTCCACATCTCTAGGTCCAACACTTAGAAAATGCATGACACATAGGTATCTGCTGAATGGGATTGAAGTCTCATCTCTCATGAGGAAAATGCAGCTTGTTCATGTTCAGTGGCACACATGAGATCTCTCAAACCATAAAATCTTCCCTATGGTACACACACTCACCTCCTGCCTTAGCACCCCCATTGCTATATGAATTTATACAAAAGATTAGCCCCTCCTGGACCTTTCCATAGTGTAAGTGTTTAATAATTCAACAGCCTCTTAACATTCTGCATTTTCATAACTTTGACCTCATGAAAGCCAGGTGAACAATCACTATTGCTAAAATGTATTTCTTATTATAATTTTTATACATTAATATATTCTTGTATCTACATACAAACATTTAAATATCTCCTTCTCCACTCTCTTTCACTTGCCCTTGGCAATCAGCTCATTCACTTATACCTGGCTGAGAGATGTACCACAGTGCTGTGTTCTATTTAAGGATATTTCCCTGGAGGCCTTGGTAGTTCTTGTTATAATTTGACATTAAAAATAAATAACAAAGAATCACTCAGCAGGCTCCAGGTTCCTTCCACCTGAGGTGGGCTCCCAGCTCATGCCAAGAATCTAAAAGGTCAGAGGGACCTCCCAGCATTTTTTTTTATGGATGGAGGGAACTGGAAGTGGTAGGGCACACACACGCCAGTGGCCAGGCTAACAGAGAAACGCTGTCACACTTTATCCAAGAAAAGGCTGCATGTGGACTTCAAGATCAGGTGTATTCAAGTGCAGAGCTCTAAAGGCACTCCTTGGGGCAGCTGGAAGAACTTGTCTCATGTAATTATAATTTCCCAAACCACACAGAACAGTAGAGGAGAGTATTTCTCTTTGTGTGTGTGTGTGTGTGTGTGTGTGTGTGTGTGTGTGTGTGTGTGTGTGTGTAAAGAAGCCAGTAGGATTAACCTTAAAATGTTAGATTTTGGGCTGGTGAGATGGCTCAGTGGGTAAGAGCACCCGACTGCTCTTCCGAAGGTCCGGAGTTCAAATCCCAGCAACCACATGGTGGCTCACAACCATCCGTAACAAGATCTGACTCCCTCTTCTGGAGTGTCTGAAGANANCTACAGTGTACTTACATATAANAAANAAANAAANCTTAAAAAAAAAAAAAAAAAAAAAGTTAGATTTTTCCAGGATCCTACTTTTAGGGAAATAATTGGAAAGAACACTTTGAAACAGAGTTACCACCCTTGCCCAAAGCTTTTATGAACAAACTCCTTAGTCCTCCATTATCTCAGACCTTGCAAGAGACAACAGGGCATTCTTTCCCCACAAAGAAACTTTCAGAGGTTCAGAGGCCACAACCACACCGGCAAACGCCCAAGTTCAGAATTCTCTCTATGCTACCTAATGGGCTTCATTCCTTTGGGTGAGCCATATCAGCCCATCAGTAAGAAGCCCCGCCCCCAGATCGAGACCTCTTCTCTTGAGCCCTCTCACATTTGTCCTTCCGCTAAACTTCTAGCAAAAGCCCCAGGGAATTCTGTTCCAAGGATTCACTCGGGGATTCTAGCTAGAAAGGGCTCCACAATTTTGTAATGACACAACGCCGGGGAAGAAAGGCTGGAGAACTGTGGACAGCGTTTTTAAGGCCCAAGTCCGGAAGTAACACATACCCGCTCTACTTAGGTTTCTTTGACATGAAGTAGTCATGTGGCCTCAGTGAACTCCCTGGAGGACTGAGATTGCAGAGGGATAAATACAATCCCAGAAACACGGTCTTGCCGGGCCACACAGGCCTTCAAATGACTTGACCGCTGACTTAGGCATCCCTCAGAATCAGATAGGGTCAGAGTCAGTTCCATACTCCTCCACTCAGTGCCTTGGCAATTTATTGAACACAAGAGTCTTTACTCTCCTCTCACATACGATGGTGGGGGGTGCACAGTAGTAACAATAACAAATCTTTCACCAAGGTTTTTCGGAGTCAGACTCATCTGATACATGCATAACAGACAATCATGCTGATGGTGTTGGTGGTGACAATATTTTCCTAGAGTGAAAAATCATGACACAGAAGAGTATTGAAAAAATGTTACCATTTTATAAGTTTTGCTTGTTTTGATGTATAACACTCTCATTGTGTGTGCGTGTGCATGTGTGTGTGTGTGTGTGTGTGTGTGTGTGTACATGAGCACACACATACCCACACGTGCTACTGCCTTAATCAACCTCTTTAAAAATTTATCACCCTGAGGTTTTCTAGTATCCACATCCCCAGTGCTAACAGTGTCTGGTCTATAACGGTTGCTCAGAACTGTTGAAAATTGTTTTCAACTGCTGCCATCTCTTCACTTCTTGATTAATGATGGTTAGACATCACAGCTACCACCATGACCATTTCTTTCAGCCAGTGTGCCCTACTCCCATCCCTCTGCCATTTCCATGCTGGCCAGCCCCTAAGCCCACCCCTAGCTTACAGGGACCATGCCAGTCCTATCAGCACACGGTTCTTAACGCATAGACCCTTGTCTTCTCTTATTGCCAGTGACCACACCAGACCTTCACCTCTTTCACATTCAATGTTTGGGTCCTCCAATGAGATCATCTTCTATAAGACAGTAATTTTTTTTCATTTCTAGTAACAGTTCACTGTAATGACATCAACAATGAATACTATTGTCCCAATATCATCTAGTTACAGCACAACAGCATTTCTCCCACTTTAGCATGCTTCAGAGTCACATAGACAGCTTATTAACACACAGCCCGCTAGGCTACAGAAGTCCCTGATTATGAAGATGTGGGATGCCAGGACCTGAGAGTCTCTTTTCTAGTGGTAATGTGGATGGCGGAGATTGGTCCTGGACCCATACTTTGAAAGACACTGTTGTATTAACACAAAGCATGCTGCCTTTTGTCACCACTTTTAACCCTTGTTTAAGCCTTTGAGGTAAACACAGTTGAAGCAACGAGATCAAATACAGGAACTGACTTGGTCAATTGCACCCTACTGATATGCAGGCCTCCAACTCCTCCTGGTTGAGTATTGACTCTCTGGACCACCAGGAGCCAGTGAGTATTGCTGACATGCAATATTGTGACATGCAATAGTTGATTATACATTGAAACAACAACAACAAAAAATGTTTCCATTCTTTAGTTTTGATCAAAATCTAATACTCCAAAGCCAGATAATTACTTCATTTAATTACTGAAGTTCACTTAGTTAAAATAGAGTCATCTTCTCTCATGAATGAAGCCCTATTCATAGCAACAATAATGATACCAGAGCTACAACCACCACCCAAATCAACTGACATCAGGCCCCTGGCTTCTCTGAGACCCAGAGTTCTTCCTCTGGGATCCCTACCTGTCCTTAGTGTTTGCCTCCAAGACTGCGGGTGCCATTTGGTAAAGAAAAGAGATGGATAGAGAGGAAGGGAGGGAAGAAGGAAAGGAGGGAAGGAGCGAGGGACAGCACTTGCTTGGAGTAGCATCTACACTGTTTAGTATCCAGAAAACTCTGGTAAACCAAAGTTCCTTTCTTGTGACCACACTGCCCTCTACAGGCCACAAAATTGCAGACAGAAATAACACCACTGCTTCCCTGCCAGGAAAGATGTTCTGAGACCAAAGAAGAGAGGGAAGGGGTAGGCGCAGAGGGCAGGGGGAGATATGCCAGAGGATTTGTGGAGGTTTGGATTTTGAGAACAGAGAAAAGAGGAACTAGTAATAGCCTCTGGGAGCTTCCAGGGATGTTTTTCCTGTGGGAATGCCTTTCACCTTGTCATGGGAAGTGGTTTGCACAAAACATGGAGATCATTAACATTACAAGCAATTGGTTCCATACCCAAATGTGGACAAACTTCAGAATAACTGATTTTTTTTTCCTGCATAGGAGCAATAATAATAATATAAATTAGTATGGCACTTTACAGTGAACTCCTTACACCATCTCTCATTTAATCTTCACAGTGATTCTGAGACATGCCAACCAGCAACACTGTTTATGTTTTAATGAGCAAACTGGAGCCTGCATAAATTAAATGACTTGTCAAAGAAACTGAGATGGGAGAATTACATATCTGTGCCTTGAATTAATGTCATCTCATCTCCTCCTCTGGGTTGTTTGTTTTGTATCTGTTGTGGTTGGTTGAGACAGGGGTTTCACTCTGTAGGTCAACCTAGCCTGGAACTCAAGGTGTGGCTCAAACTAGTTTGAACTCACCCTCTGCCTGTTTCTGCCTCCTGCTCCATCGTGCCCCGATGAACTCCTGTGTTTTTACCAAGTTCTTGTGATTCAAAGGAAATACAAAGCTAGCAAATTCCTCCTACCTAAAAACACTTGATAAATAGATTAAATAGGCATCAAACTAGTAGCTAAAATCATGTGTTTCTTGTAAAGTTTTAGGTGCTGTTGATTATAATTATACCCACTTTAAAAAATGGAAATCAAGGCTTAGAAAGTTTCAGTGATCTACCATGTGGCAGGTAGTGAGATATCTCTGTCTCCAAAGCCAAATGTATAGCCTCTTGACCCATTTGGGAGAAGCTCTAAATATCAGTGCCATGTGAAGCTTAGGCCACCCAAGTGTCTATGTCTTCCAAAAGCTCATCCTATCCCTGCCTGGCCCACTCCCACCTCCTTTCATCACCCATCCCCCACCTCAGCCTCAAGAGTCGGCTCCTGAGTTCTAGTAATAGCACCTGCTAGAAACAAGGCATGCTTCACAATCCCTCCCAGTCTCAAGGAACATCGTTAGCTCTGAATACCTGGGGAAAAATTAATGGGTTCTATCAGCATCCCATCATGGAGGGGGAAGAACTCATAAGATCTGTGGTTAATAGTCACAGGAAGAGGGAGATGTGTTTTCTACAGTTATATGTCACACTGTTAAATTCCCCCATGTTCCTGTACGGACCTTAATTGAGCTCATTATGGAAGGAGGAGGTAGAAAAGGAGGCAGGAGAGGAGATGCCACATCCCTTATCATTGTCTCCCGTGCAATACAAGTTTTGCAATTCATAGTGAACGCATAAAAGTCGCTCTTTACTTTGGGGTGGGGAAGAATGGGCAGAAAAAAAGGACTCTGTGTGTTCTAGGAAAAAAAACAGCAGCCACCTCTTAATACTCCCAGGGTTTGTTAAGGAGCCATTCTGCCAGCCCCTCCTAGGGATAACCTGAAGTGTTAATTGGTTTTGTTCGTTGGCTGCTCCACACTTCTCACTTCTTCATCTGCTTCATGAAAATCCAAATAAGACGACCAGAAAAGCATCCAAGCATTTTAACAACAAAAGTTGGGGAGTTGGGCAGAGGGAAGTGATTATAGATGATAGCTGACATGGAATTTATGCAACAAAACGGGGGGGGGGAAGATCCTCGCAAGTTGTTAATGGTAACCCACTTTCTTAAGTCTTCACCCCTCCTCTTTCCTTTCGTAGGAAAACAAAGTCAGAGCCAGTAACAGTAGTTAGAGCCACACAATCAGAACCCCTATGCAGATCTGCGGGTGCCTCCTGGAGTCTTCTGAGTTAAGTTTCTAGGGCAGCTTGTAAAAGACAGCCCTACTGGGAGGCTTTTATAGGAAAACTGTAGTACTAAGTTCTAACTGAAGGCTGGTAGTCCTTGATTAGGTTGTTCTGAGGTCTCTCCCTGGCTACAGACAGCTGTGTTTCCTCCTTGTGTGCTTTTTCTTCTGGACCTTTCTGTACCCTAATCTCTTCTTAGGGTAACAAGCAGCACCAATATGATTCTATTTACTCTAGTGACCTCTTGAAAGGCCAAACTCCAACTCCAATCATTTTCAGTAGCACTGTATGTTAACTTAAATAACTCATATGTTAAGATTTTAGCATATACACTTGGAGGTAAAAATCTACTCTTTTGGACCTACACACAGGTGAGGCAGGAAGAAGCAGGAAGCAAGCAGGAAGCAAGCAGCAGGAAGCAGGAAGAATACCTAATACTGCTCTCGATGATTGGTGGAGGCTATTAATCCTGTGCTGCCTCCACCAAAACTGGCTGCAGTCGCAGCTTGTCAAGTTCAAGCTTTGGCTTGAATTTAAAATGTCCCCAGAGGCTCCTATTTTGAGCATTCGATCCCTAGCTTAGAGCCCGAACCTTGAAGGTTGTAGAGCCTTTGGAAGGTGCAGCCCTGGCTAGAAGCAAGCCTTTGAAGGTTTGCTTACTCCTCATGCTGGCCCTGAGCTCCTCACTTCCTTGGCTCCTGCTGCTACAAGATTTCAACTTCACGGGTGGACTGCAATCTTACTGAAACTGTAAGCCAAAACCCTTTCTTCCCATAAATTGTTGCTGTCGGATATGTTGTCATGGTGATGAGAAAACTGACACAAACTCAGTGTTGTTTATGACCAGAATTCCTTGCTGGGAAGTCTCTGATACTGGTAGTGCCTCAGCTTTGCTCCCCCCATCAGGACTTAAAAGAAAGATGGTAGATGACCCATTTGTATCCTCAAGCTGGCACTTTTGAAAACATACCTTAACTGCAAAGACACTTCTACTTTTGTTTCTTCTCTGAAGTATACATGCATTATAGCATTATTCCCTGGCCCTCGGTTGCAGCCCTAAGGTTATTTTTATCACGGATGGGTTAAAAGTAACCTAGAGATTAGAAAGTCTCTGTAATACCGGGAAATTGGAAGTCACTGGGCTGGGGATGTAGCTTTCTTGGTAGAGTTCTTGCCTAGCATGCCTGAAGCTCTGGGTTCGATCTGGAGAACTACATAAAGTAGGCATGGTGGCACAGGCCTACAATCTTGGCCCTCAAGAGGTAGAAGCAGGAAGATCAAAAGCTTAAAGTCATCCTTGGCCAAACAGGGAGTCCCAGACCAGCCTGTGCTAAATGAGACCTTGTCTCCAAAAATAAGAAACGAAAGAAAAAGAAAAATGAACAGTCACTGTTCATGAGTTCAAACCCTGTGTCTGCAAGAAGCACTGATCACCTCATGCTTCAACTTTCTCATCTACAAAGAGCTTATATTTCTGTAATGTCTTTTTTTTTTTTTTTCTAACTCTGCTCTGCGGCACATTTTCACACTAAGTATGTATACAACCTGCATACAGCAGTCCTGCTATTTCCTGTCTCCAGGAGGTTTCACAGCACTGTAATTTGGGGCCAGTGGACAGAAGACTGTCCACAATTAGCTCAGCCACTTCCATCACAGCAGGCCCACTTTCTCTGCCTGTATCCTGTATTTCTGCAAATGAAGTGTCTTCAGCCAACAGGTTTGAGAAAACTATTAATGATGCACAGGTTGGTTCCATTGTTGATGCCCTATGGTGATGACTTTGTTGTGAGTTAAGAGATGTCGAGGATGAAGCATTCCTAACAGTTACTCTAGGTTTGGGGTCAGATACTGTGTGCCCTGTTCACTAGATTCCACTGTTTCAGGGACAGGTGACCTAGATTGTACTTGGGAGTTATGAAAGTGTGTCATATCTCCCAGGGACTTTGGGGGCGGAGAGGGGATCACAATACCATGCTCCTTCCTGTCAAGGAAAATTTTATTCCACTTGGTGTCTCGGCTTTTCAAGCAGTGATGGAATCCCTCTCCCCTTGTTAACCATCTAAATATATTCCTCCCTCAACACTCAGAACTGCATGACACTCGGCGCTGTCACAGCCTGTCTGCAATGAGGAATCCCACACTGCCTTTATTTTTAACTTCACTTGCTTACATTTTTTGTGTCACCCTCAGCTGGGAGTTTCCCGTCCTGTGTAGTCTTAAATTAATAAAATCTGGGTCTTTGGTATAAGGCTTTAAGATGAACACGGTCTTTAAGAATGACCCTATAGTTGCTAAATGTCAAGTCTTGTAAGGGGCTGAGTAAACATTTATGGGACGGTTTCTGTATACCATGTGTAACTCTTAAAGGTTTTTAAACTGGCTCTGATATGGATCACACCTCTTGAATCTGAGTGTAGAGAATACTGCTCAGGGAAGAGTACTTTGAGGGAACTTGAAAACAAGACAGTGGCCAGACTCAGTAGGCTTCGCTCTAATGAAGTTCAAAAAACAAACAGACAAAAAAAAAAAAAAAAAAAACCTCTACAATTGGTAGCACTCTTACCTGGAAAGGAATCAAAGATGATGACCAAACTGCCCTAGTACTCCATGAAGACATGTGATCCAGATCCATGTGTATGTGTACATAGGCACCTGAGTAAACACCAGAGGTTTGTGTCAGGTGTCTTCCTAATTCATTTCTTACCTTTATCTATCTTGTTTTTTGCACACAGTTTGTTTCTGCCTCTCAAGAACTGGGAATACAGGTGTTCCATGTATATTAGACAACCAACTCAAGTCCTCATGCACACACAGTAAGGACTTTACCAACTGAGCCCTCTCCCCAGCCTCAACATCCTTTTTTGACTGGGATGTAGGCGACTGTGTGGAAGGGGCTTTACCTCAGCAATTCCAAATCTGTCTTCGTGAGATCTACTTGCAAAACTTAGAGTTCAGATTAAATAAGGGTTCCCACCATGCCCCACCTGACAAGACTGGTTCATTATTGCTCCACATAAACTATGTATACATCAGTGTGCTTCATGCTTTCCTTGTGAGGGAATGTTGATATGTCCCATAGTCTACCCCTCCTGGAGAAAAAGGGATGTAAAATCTTCGGTCACTGAGTCTTTCCAGGACTTCTCTGTTCAGAGACAACTCTTCACACTGAAAAGCAGAGCATGCACGGCCTGACAGGCTCTTTGGAAACTTATCCCTGAGCTCCTCTAGACCTGGTCCCATGAGCCTTTGCTTTCACAGCTTGTGCTTTGTCTTTTGCACTGCAATTAATCTTGATTGTGAGTACAACTGTGTGCTCAGTCCATTGAGTCCCCCTTACAACAACAGAACACCTAAGAGTGATTCTGGGGACCCTCAACAAAAACAGTTCACCCACTCACTCCTAGAACTCCAAATCCCAGAACTCACCAAAGGCTCTGAACCTGAAACGGTACCCAGCTAACATCCCCTAGGCCCACATTCTCTCTTCTGTGGGGCAATCAGCATCTACCCGGCTCCTGTCTTTGCATCCCAGGTGACATCACTCACCCACCACCCTGATCTCACACAGGGCACCAGCCTTGGTAATGTCCCCAGCCCCTCTAGGGTACTGCTTCCGACTTTGGCCAACAGACCACCAGGCTTGGAAACAAGGCAGTATAATACCAACACAGGGAATCCACTGAAGAAGTCACTCAGCGGCCACGGGGCCCTTAAATTACTGACATTTGAGCATGAGTATTCACACTATGGCTGCTGGGGTTTGTGGACCATGGGATATGCTTGGAATTAAAAAACAAACATTCCATCCTCGAACACTGTGATCTCCAAAATAAATACTTAGGAATTAGTAAGCCATCAACCTCTATGATGGTAATAGCTGCAGATTCCAACTCTAACATCCACAAATAAGAGTAAAAACTTGATGTTATGGGTTATATCACTCAGAGTGACTGTTTCAAGCTCCATAGATTGACCTGTAAATTTTATAACTTTATGTTCTTAATGGCTGAATAATATTCCATTGTTCATTATCCATTCTTCAGGTGATGGAATTTCAGAGTGTTTCCATTTCCTGTCTAATATGAACAGAGCACCAGTGAACACCGATGGACAAGCATCTTTGTGGTAGGTAGGATAGACGCTCCTTTGGGTATATGCCTGGGAGTCATATGGCTGGACATGAAAGGAACCTCTACACCGAATTCCACAGTGGGTGCGACATTCTGACTCCCAACAGCAACAAGCGGTCAGAAGTGTTGGGAACTGAGATCCAGCGAAGTTTACACAGAGACTTTGACCCAAATCACATCAAGATTTTCAATCACTAATTTTGAAAAGCCTTGTTTATGTCTTATGCAACCAAAACATTATGAAAATCTGCTTACTTCATGCACTGTGTTAAGAATGGTGGAGAATAATGAAGAATGAAGAAAAATAAGCACAGAAGTCACAAGATTGACGAACAAACCTAGCATCCTTGTATTACTGGGATCAAGGAGGAACATTTGAATGACAGCAGTAGGTTCAAAGCAACAAAAGGATAAAGAGCATCCCTCCTCCCTCACAGGCCATTGCCACTCAGAGTTCAAGTTCTCTCCTAAGAGTCTTCAGTTTGGGCTCCTGACTTAGATTATGTCTTTACAAGCAATGCTACAATTTAAGCATTCATTTGTGAAACAGCAATAATCTACTTCAGATACATCAAAGCTTAACTCTTATTTCTAGTAATGGCAGCTCTCCACTAAACCAACCACCTCAATGAACTTAAGCATACATATATTTACATATAGATGTGTGTGAGTTTTCAAGTGTATATTGAAATATGTGTGTTATACATGCATCAAATTTTGATGAAACACATGTTAAGCCAATGCTCTGAGAAGAAAAGTTGGTACCTTTTCTTATTCTTTGACATTCCCCTCGGCTCCAGGCTCTGCACACTGATTGTGACCTAAACACGGTTTAGTATCAAGGACTCCAGAGAGCCATCTCAGCTGCTCCCTGGTACTGAGCCGACTTCCCCTTTCGAAGCAGCCTGAATTGATCCTCAAAAGGAAACCCTTACTGTGTAGATCTAGGACATATCGAGAGCAGCCAGCTCCATTCCCAGCTCCATAAAATGATCTACTTAGTTTTCCCCTCTGGAGTAGAAAAGTAAACAGAGCCCTTCATAACAAGCAAAATCTAGCATTGCCCTTACCTTGTTATTTTGCTGAAATTCATTTGAATGCCAATTTCAATATCTTCCCCAATTCCATTTCAAAAAAAAAAAAACTAGTCAACAGCAGAAATATAAATGACCAATAAATATATGAAGCGTGCTTAATAGCACCAGCCATCAGAGAAATGCAAACCTTAGCTACCATGATATATCACCTCACATAGTTAAATGGCTATTATCAAAAAAAAAAAAAACAAAAAACAAAAAAAAAAACACAAAAACCAGTGGTTAATGATTAAAGGGAAGTCTCACACACTGCTTGTGAGAATGGGGATAATTGCTACAATCATTATGTAAAACAATCTGGAGGCTCTTGAAAAGACTAAAAATAAAACTACCATATGAACTAGTTATTCTACTTCTGAATACATGTACATGTCCAGAGGAAATAAACTCAGCATGTTAAGGATAGACCTGAGTGCCTGTATTTACTGCAGCACTGCTCATTAAAGCTAAGATGTGATATAAGTTTAGATGCCCATCAACAGATAAATGCACAAAGAAAATGCACACATATACAATTGGTGGTTATAATTAAGCCATAGAGAGGAATGAAATCCTGTCCTACACAGAACGGAAGAGAAGCACTTATGCTAAGTGAAATCATCAAGGCACAGAAAGACAGGTACCACTTTTTTTTTTTCATATGAGAAACGTAAAAGAAAAAATATTGACCTAAACATAGACTAATAAGTGCAAGAGGTTGGGAATGGTTGGGAAAAGACAGATAAAGGGGTGATGAGTGTCATTAGTGCACAGTTATTAAAATATCCCACAGAATCCTACTAATTTGTACAGTTGATACATGTTAACCATAATGTTTTCTATGCAATTAAATGTGCCTAAATGTGTCCTCAACTTAGAATTGGATTATATTTACAAGTACTTTATACACTGAAAATTCTACAGGTTTAAATGCATTTAGCAAACCTAACCTAATAAAAACCATAATTTTGTAAACTCATGTATAGTATAACAACGGAGTCAGTTAGTCTCCTGGTGGTCATATGATTGACTTAGAGAAACTCAGCCTCAGTCCAGATCATCAAAGAGAATATTTAACAGCATGTCATAAGCCTAGCAGAAGGCAAAATCCCAAATGTTGATGTACACTTTCTACTCAATAGGTACTGTTTTCATATTACTATAAGTAAAACAATTTTATCATTTCACTATAAGCTAAAGACTGAACAATCTTTCAGTATTAGCCTGGAGCCTTTGGTTTAACTTAAACTCAGCTTTAAATACAAAACACTTCTATTAATATTATAGAGTCTCACAAGAGAATCCAAAAGTTGGGCACAAATTCTGGAACCACTGTGTATCTCACACTGGCATCAAACTCACAGCAATGCTCTTAGTCTTTCAATTACTGGGATTACAGATATGAGCTAACAGGCTCAGTTCAACAATAATCCTTCTAATGAATACATTTGTGATTGAAAATTGAGCAATAGAGTGTTGGTTTTGGAGAGTGAGTGGATATGATATCCTTTACTTGCTCTGTGACCTGAGCAAGTTCAATCACAGATCTCAGCTCTGGTTCCATTTTGTCTGCAATAAAAAGGGAATATTGACCTGGACGTTTAAAACCTAAATAAAGCCGGGTGTGGTGGTGCTCGCCTTTAATCCCAGCACTCGGGAGGCAGAGGCAGGCAGATTTCTGAGTTCGAGGCCAGCCTGGTGTACAAAGTGAGTTCCAGGNCAATCCATGCACTTTCCTGTACATTCTCTACAAAAAAAAAAAAAAAAAAAAAAAAAAAAAAAAAAAAAAAAAAAAAAAAAAAAAAAAAAAAAAAACCATAAATAAAGATGACATGCAACACTATGTGATATGTGATGGAGTAACAGTAGGAACACACACACATGGTATTCCTATAATTTTTCTAAAGCACCATTGTTTGAGATAAAAGGAAATAAGTTTGAGCAAGAGTATCGGGGTCCCCATCCAAGCATCTATCACAAATCTAGGATAATTGCACATTTCTATTTTCTAGGGACAGTCCAGCTGGGTATAACTAGTCTGGAAATGACAATTTATAGCACCCTCTTCTACTCTATTTGCAATATGTTATACTAATTAAGCATACTCAATCTGTTAATCAGACTATTAGTTACAGCTTTGTATTCCAATGGTCTATAAAACTTGCAAAATCCATCATTGCTAACCCATCTCACTAATTCATAAAGCAGAGCCTGGAGGCCTTATTTTTATCATAAGGCCTGTCAATAAATGTTCATGTTTCATCACAAGGATTCATTCTGTCACATGAAGGAAGTAAGCTCCTTCTTACCTGGTTTATTTCTTTCACATTTTCCTTCCCTTAACTACAAAAACCTTCCTACACCTTGAGATGAACACAAAGAAAAGTCAAAATCAGCAGCACGCTACAGTAACAGAATCTTCATACCTTAATATCCCTTAACTCATAATACTCTCAATAATTATCTGGTCTGAACACAGTGTAGATGGTGGTCATCAGTCAATGATTTCATTGTAGACTCTTTCTCTGAGCTCTTTGACCGAACAGTATCAACAAACTCTAGTTCAGACAACAATTGACTGCCTTTGCAAGCATGTTACAGACAAGGTCATTGGGCCACGTAGAATGGCATGAGTCAATGACCCAGTTAGCGATGAATCTGAAAGTAGTGCCCAAGTTGGCTATTTTCATACCACCATACTAGGTCATAAGGTAGATCAAAAATGAGAATTCATATGTTGAGGTCAATGGCCTATGAAGAGTTTGCAAATGATAAGTCCCAAAATATTCTGGTAAATAGGGAGCCCCTGAATTTATCTATTCAAAGCCAAAATGGTATTTACAAAAGCCATAATGCTCATCATCACCTGACCTCTCTTCCTTCTCCAAATTATTTCCACCCCACTCTCCTACAGTCACAGTGACTTCTTTACAAACTTCTCACATGCCTCATGCTTCCCATCTCAGCCCCTTTGACTGGCTGTCTGCTTTGCCTAAAATGATGGTCACTAGATAGCTACATGTCTTGCTTCCTTACCTTTTGCATGCCATTGAGCAATACCTTGTCTCCATAGATCATCTTAACCAAGGTGCCCCACTGACATATACAATCCCCTTTATCTACCCTATTTCCCTGAGTTTCTTTCAATCATTCTCTATTACTTACTGTGTTTATTAATCATTATGTATTTCCTCTAAACAAATGTTAGCTCTAAGAATGTGAATGAGGAGGGTGTGCATACATACTCACATACATGGGGGGATTTAGTTTCATTACAGTATTCTCAGCATCTGTACCAGCACTCAGCATGTAGTTGTCACCAAATTCATGTGAAATGTAGTAGTGCCAAGATAACAAGAAGCACTCATGGGGATTTGAAAAATACATATTTATGACAGTTATACCAAACATTAAATAATTTTCTAATACATTTTACTAGGAATGTCAAGAACTCCACAGTAACAGCCAGTCAGGTCATCAGAAAAGATATACCAGTGTACACACCTAACAAAAAGTCCACAGGTAGTTAGAAATTAAAGTTGCATATATACCTTTGTCATCACATGAAGTCAAGCCTAAAATTACCCGAGGGCAAAGAGCCACAAATAACATAAGCATAAAAGTGACTGTCCAGCTGTTTGGAGAGTATTTGTTACCAAAATGTGGCTGTGTCTATATTGAGTTTTAAAAGGTACATATTATAGCCACTTTAGAAACTAAACTGTCATCTTGAACTGTCTTTGATTCATCTTAATGTCAGGACTGAATTACCTATAGTTCATGTCACCTAACACTTGACTTGATCTTCTGGTAGTACTATGTCCAATTTTCTGAGGAACCACCAGACTGATTTCTTGTGCTTTTTCTTGGGCTCTTTTCATTCTCTTGGTTTGTCCTGTCCAACTTTGAGGTGATCATTTTTTTATTTCTTATTATATTTTTATATTTTAATATTTTTCTTTTAGAAACCTGTTCTTTTCTAATGAGAAATAAAGGGAGTGAACATGGCTGGGAGAGCTGGTGGGGAGAAACTGGGAGGGGCAGAGAGAGGGGAAACTCCAATCAGGATACATTTTGTGAGAAGAGAGGCTATTTCAGTAAGGGGGGAAAAGAATTATACAGACGAGGTAGTGTGGTAGTTTAAATAAAAATGCCCCTCATAGGCTGAATGCTTAGTCATCAGGAAGTCATAGAAACTTTGAAGAAGTAGGAGGTGTGGCCTTGTGGAGGAAGTATGTCATTGGGGGTGGGCTTTGAGGTTTCAGAAGCTCAAGACTAGACTAGTGTGTTTTGCTTCCTGATGCCTGTGGATCTGGATATAGGACGCACAACTACTTTTCCAGCACCATGTCTGCTCACATGCTGCCATGCTCCTACCATGATGACAATGGACTAAACCTCTGGCACTATAAGCCAACCTCAACATTAAATACTTTCCTTTATAAGACACCAACATGGTGTCTCTTCACAACGATAGAACACTGACTGAGACACAGTATTTAGTAATTTTATACTGAAAGTACAAAGTTGATTTCTAATGATATATTTCATCATTGTTAGAAAATTATTTTTAAAGGTGAAGAATCTAGCCAAGTACTGTTCCTATAATCTTAGCACTCAGGATATGGAAGCAAGAGGATTGTGAGTTTTAGGACAGCCTAAGATATATAAGTTCAAAGGACCCCTGGACTGTGAAGAAAAATACTGTCTCAAATAAATAAATAAATAAATAAATAAATAAATAAATAAATAAATAAATAAAGTGCAGCCTATAAAATAGTTAAGGGACCCAGTGTATCTGACACTTGTTTGCCACTTTCACATGGATTCTGTAAATGGGTAAGTGACATAGCAGGTCCCTGGCCAGCCCTCTGCAGCATCTGCAGCACATCCATTGTGAATGGAGTATTGTCTAACCTGCTGCCTACCATCTTTACCTCAATGTCATTGTCTTAATTTGTATTTTACTGCTGTGAAGAGACACCATGACCAAAGCAACTCTTATAAGGGACAACACCTAATTGGGGCTGGCTTACAGATTCTGAGGCTCAGTCCAGTCATCACAGCAGGAAGCACAGCAGCCTCCAGGCAGGCATGGTGCAGGAGGAGCTGAGAGTTCTACATCTTGTTCCAAAGGAAGCCAGGAGAAGACAGTCTTCCACATTGCTAGGAGGAGGGTCACAAAGCCCACTCCTAAAGTGACACACTTCCTCCAAAAAGACCACACCTACTAATATTGCCACTCCCTGGGCCAAGCATATTCAAATCACCATAGTCATTTCTTCAGGTAGGCTATAGAAGTTATGAATTTGCAGTAACACATGTGTGTATAATAACTCTCTTCCAAAATGAGGATTCACTGACTTTAAAAAAAAAAATCAATGAACTTTGAGCCAAAATTAAATTCATTGCAAGTGAAATTTTTCTAGGTATATATTAAATGTTAATTTTCCCAAATGAAAATTTACTTACTATATTTGTACTAAACATCATACTGCTAATATATGAGTTTTCCAGGCATATTTATTACATGACTTCATTTGGTTTTCACAATAACCAATACTATCCATCTTTCAGGTAATATCCTATTTTATAAATAAGGAAAATATTCTGACATTTAAGTGGTTTATTTTTATAAAAATACACATACTTCCTTTGGGGTGGGGAGGATAAAGAGTTTGCCTTTTGTTTTTTGCTCTCCAAAGCATCCTAGATATTTGGCTAGATGATGCCAAATATCAGTTCTGTTCACTGATAATATGTTTGCTCCATGTTCATATATCAAAGGATCACAGATAACCTGTAAGGACCTTCGTTCTCTAAACATGCATCACAGAACCATGCTAAGTGATATGCAGAAAGAAAAGGATAAAATCCTTCTCTTAAGAGCTCAGGATAAGGCAAAGCCTGCCACTAAGTGAAGGCTTCACATGAGAAAAGAAAGGGTTCCCTGGTGACAGAATAAGACCTAGCTAGGTACCAACCACTGATACTTCCAGCTTCATGTTAACTTCTCACCCAAACTGTAGTGAAATCCACATGGCTCATGGAAAACCTAACTGATCTCATTTCACCATAAAAAAAAAAAAAAGACTCTCCCTGCACCAGATGTCTCCCTCAGAAATAGGACATTTTTCTGGGCTACCAAGGCACTCCCAAGATACTTCTTTGTTTTGTTGAGCCAGGGTCTCACTTGGTAGCACAAGCTCTCGCCTGGAACTCTGTGTGTAACCCAAACTGATCTCATACTCAGGGGGACCCTTTCATCTCATGTTCCTGGAGATTAGTTTACATACTGAACTCACCACTGAAAAATCCCAAGATTTTTTGGCAGCCATGATGGAGACAAATTGATGGGTTAAAACGAAAACAAGATATCCAAACCCTCATCCTCTTTCCATAAGCCTATTATAAGCAATCATTCTGATATACAGTTGAGGTGTAAAAGGCACTATACAGCAGCCATGGGGTGTGTGTACATGTGATGTATGTTCTGTCCTTTCTCCCTGTTCTTATGGAACCTTTAAGGTTTAATTATAGAGGCTCCACCCTAATGGCCACATCCTCATCACTTCCCTGAAACACTACTTTTAAATACCATAGTCAGGTTGCCTTTCTAAGCACTTAATGCCTTACAGTGAAGATGGACTTTGATTTTCTAAATCTTCGAGGACATGGCTAAATCATCCTAGCCATGCTAGGCTGTGCAGGAGGTTTCTTAGCAAAAATCCTAGTTGGTCAGGACTGAAATGAAAACTCTACAAAGTCAAGGAGTTTCATGATCCTGTTCTCCACTGTCTTTCCTACCTGACACAGAGTAAGTACTTTATTATTAATTAATAAGTGGATAATGGTTGTACATAATAGGCTTTTAACCACTCTGCTTTTATATTTTTATTGGCAATTTAAAATGGAATAGCCAATAAAGAGATCTGACTTTTTAAGAGGTAGGAATGGATTGCACACTCCCCCCCCCAAAAAAAATTGAAGCTGAAGTCATGTTTCCCAGGGCCACCAACTATCAACATAAATGCCAAGACAAAATATTATGGTAGTCTATCTCACTTCAAATATGAATCTGGCTTGGTAAAGCTATATCTCTTGGTAAAGCACAATTTAAACAAGGTTCAACTAAAATAAGAGCTGGGACTGAAGAGATGGATTAGTGGTTAAGAACCCTGGCTATTCTTCCAGAGGATTTGGGTCCATTTCTAGCACCTACATGGCAGCTCACAATCATCTGTAACTCTAGACCCCAAGGATCATACCTTTCTTCTGGCCTCCAAAGGTACTACATACGACAGTATACAGACAGGCCTGGGAGGGCAGAGGGTCAGGAGGAATGGAGAAGGTTGGTCAGTAGGGACTAAGCTGTAGATTAGATAGGAGCAAGAATCTCATCCCCAAGGTGGTGTTGAAGTTAGGTGATGCTAGACAATAATAACTACTCTACATTGCAAAATGCTACAAGGATTTGGGAAGTTTTCAGGACAAAGGAAAAAAATAAATGTTTGATGAGATAAATCTGATGTAACACCAGATTAATGCTTAATCTGGTGTAAATATTATGAAATGTATTTACATACTGAAACAGGCTAAGCACAGCAATTCATGCCTATAATCTCAACACTTAGAAAACTTGGGCAGAAAGATCTTAAGTGTGAGCCCAGCCTGGGACACCTAGTAAGAACCTATCCCAATAGCCGGGCATGGTAGCGCACGCCTTTAATCCCAGCACTCGGGAGGCAGAGGCAGGTGGATTTCTGAGTTCGAGGCCAGCCTGGTCTACAAAGTGAGTTCCAGGACAGCTA
>NC_034591.1:125015338-125025773 GCF_900095145.1 Mus pahari | reverse complement strand
AAATAAATCTTTAAAAAAAAAAAAAAAGAACCTATCCCAAGAAAGAAGGTGTGCAGGATGTGGTGACACACACCTTTAATTCCAGCAGAGGCAAGCTGATCTCTGTGAGTTTAAAGTCAACCTATTCTATATAGCAAGTTCTAGGACAGTCAGCCCCACAGTTAGACTCTGTCTAGGAAGCAAGGAAGGAAGAGAACAAGGAAACAAACATTATACCATACCTTATATATGGACAATGTAATAAACAAAAACTATAAAACAGAAAAAATGCACACAAAATAAAGACTGCTTTAGACCACTGATTATGTAACTGGCCTTAGGAAGAAATACTTGGAAATAAAGTTAAAAATAGTCCGGCTTCCCCTTTTATTTTACACATGAGGAAAGACAGGCAGGGCATGGACCTCCCAGCTCAAGCCAGGAACCCTGGGAACATTACCAGCTTGGGTTGGGCCCCAGGTCTCCTGATCCCCATGGCAGGCCTTTATTTGAGTCCATCATCCCCCAGACTCTAATCACACCCAACTACTGATGAAATTGTTTGCTAACAGCTTGGGGTAATATCTAATACTCCTGCTAACGTCTCCAATGATGATTTCTAGCTTTCACTGACGCTTTGCTATTGTCTCTGAAACAGAACTCATGCATTTTATCAGTCTTCCTCACCATCCTACAGACTAAAGGCCGGAGAGCTGCAGTCAGTACGCACACCCACAGACAGCCCCTCATCAAACACACAGTGCATTTTCAAAGACCCCTATTGTGGATAAACACCCAGCTGGGGAGCTGGAAAGATGGCTCATGTGAGTAAAATGTTTCTGCGCAAGCATAAGGGCCTGAGCTTGGATTCCCAGCACCTACATAAAAAGGCCCAATCACAGCAGGGTCTGAGACACATAATTCCCTGAGGCTTCCCGGCCAGTCATTCTAGCCAAATTAATGAACTCGGGTTCCCTAAAAGACCATGTCTCAGAAAATAAAATGTGAATTTAAGAGCCAGAGGGTGGAAAGGAGAGCTTGTTTGTCTTCAGGATATGACATGGCTGATAAACACGTAACATCACAACAGCAACAGTTGCCTGCATAAAAGTTGCAAAAGATCAAGCCAGCAACCAATAACCAGTCCAACTTGAGACCCATCCCTTGGCCAAGCACCAATCCCTAACACTATTAATGGTACTCGGTTTTATTTGCAGACCTCTGAGAGGCTCCACCCAGCAGCTGACTCAGACAGATACAGGCACCCACAGCCAAACAGTGGATGGAGCTTGGGGACACTTATGAAAGAGTAGGAGGAAGGATTGCAGCACCTAAGGGGATAGGAACTCCACAAGAGACCAACAGAGTTACCCTGGACCCTTGGGGCTCTCAGAGTCTGAACCAACAACCAAAGAACCTACAAAGGCTGGACCTGGGCCTCCCCAGACATTTGCAACAGGTGTTCACCTTGGTCTTCATGTGGGTCCTAAACAACTGGACTAGGGACTGTCCCAAAGCTGTTGCCTGGAAGTGGGATATGTTCTAGATGATCTGCCTTGTTTGGCCTCAGTGGAAGAGAAAGCACCTACCCTCACAGAGACGGGAAGTGCCTAGGTGTGGGGGGGATACCCAGGGGACCTCCACCCACTCAGAAGAGAAGAGGAAGTGGGATGGGGGAAGGATTGTGGGGGTGGTCAACTAGACAGGGGCAGTGAATGGGATGTAAAGTGAATCAGTAAAAAAGCATAATAATAATGTGGACAGTACATAATGAAAAATACATCTGATGCTGACCTCAGGCCTACACATGTATGTACACTTGCCCCTCAAAATGAAGACACATATTTGTGTGTGTGTGTGTATATTTGTATGTGTGTGTATACAAATACATGATAAACTGAATCCATCCTCCAATACCAATTAAATGTTCACAACTTTTGTCACTTTGTGATTGCATGACTTGAGGATTTTCCTTATCATTACTAGTTGCTAAATAAAAAAATCAATTTCAAGGTAGTGTGGCAATTTACTGTTTCTGTGCTTTCCACGTTACAAAACCTGGTGCAATCTCTCTTCAGCTGAATGAGTTCATGTTTTCTTGATCTGTTGTGCCCTCAGCTTCGTGACTAGGTGCTCCATCTGAATCCGTTTATAATTAGAAGGTGAAGAGAACGGTGGTGTTTACAAATAGAGCTCTGGATAGGGGTGAAGTAGCCACAAATAGATCTGTCTAGCACTCTCGCCATTGGCCCTTTTCATCTATCAGAAAAATAATACCGGTACCAAAATAGCACACACCTGTTAGCAGAGGAAAACCAATTCTGCTTAGCCAGTGAGCGTAGAAATGGATGTGCTCTGAGTAGTGTAAGTTCACAGGGATAATTAATCAGGGTCTGTTTGGGTTTGTTCTCTTCCACACTGCTCTGTTCTGTTTTGAGACTCGGTCCCATGTAGTTCAGGCTGGCTTGGAATTTACATGCAGACAAGGATAGCCTTAGTCTACCTACCTCCACCTAAGTACAGGCAGCAGCTGTCATGCTGGACTGTTCATCGATGGCTTGGAGGTGAGGAAGTGATTAAACAACCCACTCTGGAGAATAGTCACTGAGAAGTGTTCAGTGTGAAGTTCTGTTCTATTCTTGTTGTGTGAGTTTCTAGATAAGCTAAAACTCTCCTGCTCTCTGTGTGTGTGTGTTTCTCTTTGTCTCTTTCTCTGTCTCTGTCTCTGTGTGTGTGTCCTTTTTGTCTGTCTCTGTGTGTATCTCTCTGTCTATTGCTCTCTGTGTGTCTCATTCTATTTCTCTGTCTCTCTCTTTCTCTGTCTCTGTCCTGCTTTGTCTTTCTGTGTCTCTGTTTCTCTCTCTGTCTCTCTCTATGTCTCTGTCTCTCTCTGATACACACACACACACACACACACACACACACACACGTGTGCTCACGCACATATCCATGCATTTGTAATCATGCTGTTCGGGGATCTCCAATATAAAAAGGCAAGAGTGCCTTTGTTCTTACAAAATGACATTCTCATAATAAGGTGTAGACTGGATCAATAAACAGACACATAATTAAAGAGAATGTCAGTTTGTGGTCAGCACTACAAAGGAAACTATGTGGGATGGCATGATGCAGCATACATGGGCAGAGCATGAATGAAAGCCATCAATAAGCAAGTATGGCAGAGGAGAGCAGATGACATCGCAGCTGGGACCTGAAGAGTGTCATTAAGACCAAGCCGAGCCATTAGCACCATTGCTAATTTGCTGCTGCGCTAACCCATATCTATATCCCACTTCTTCCCAAGGTTCAAGGATCATTGCAGAAGAGGGGGCAGAAAGACTTTTAACAGCTAAAGTCATGGAGGATGAGAATGGAGTTGTTTCTCCTGGACACGACAAACCCATGGATTCCTGAACCCACTGTAGCTGTTGGTGGCTGCTGACCAGCCAAGTGACATTCCAGCATAGAGTGAGAGGTACTTTATGAGTCCCTACTCCGAACTGAGAAGCTAGACTCAGTTGTGGCTTCCAAGAAACTGAGAATCAGTTTTCTATAAGAGCATGGCTCCTCAGGCTGGCGAGATGGCTCAGCGGGTAAGAGCACTGACTGCTCTTCCAAAGGTCCTGAGTTCAAATCCCAGCAACCACATGGTGGCTCACAACCACCCATAATGAGATCTGATGCCCTCTTCTGGTGTGTCTGAAGACAGCTACAGTGTACTTACATATAACAATAAATAAATCTTTAAAAAAAAAAAAAGAAGAAGAAGAGCATGGCTCCTAGCAAGTCAACCACACCCCCAAGTGGATGGCCCCATACCAGGAATGTATGAGCAGCTTAAATTGGAGTTGATGGGTTATTAAAAGACGGGATGCTGGGAAGAGCAGGGAGATGGAGGTGGATCTGGGAAGAGTCAGGGTGAGAAGTTGAGAGTGAGCAAGTGCAAAATACATGTTATGAAATTCTTAAAGAAATCATTAAAAAAAATTTTAATGAGGATCCACTGTTTCTGATGTTGTTACACTATACTCGATGTCTGTTCCTAAAACTTTTCACCAGAGCTCCGTTGCCTTCACAGTTTCTCACACTGTGATTCAGTCTTCTAAGTACGAGCCAAGTGGCACTTCTGAGCCAGGTGCAATTCCTAAACATTAAGGGCAGAGTCATACTTCTAATCTCCCTCTATAAGGGTGGGTAAGTGAGAGAAACAGCAGCAGCTAGAGTCTGGGTTGAATGCCCATGACCAAGGAGTATGATGGGGTGGGGCCTATTGCTACTTAGCTTTCATTCATAAACATACACTTAACTCTGCACTCCATCTAGACCTGAGAGGGAGTATGAAAACCGTGCAGAGACAGGGGTGGGAATTCTGTGCAAGAAGATCACAGAGACCAAAGGACAGTGCAAGCAGGCAGGGTGCAGAGGTACTCTTCAGAGCCTGGAGATGAGACAACTATGAAGGGTGTTAAAGAGCACACTGTCGGCAGAGGTGACCTTATTGGTCATTCCTAGACCCAGAATGTTCGTGGTCCCAATCTTCATGCCTACTTTCATCACATCAAGATCCTCTATTTCTCAAGTAGCCTCTAGTATTCCTAGAAAAAAAAAAAAACCTGGCAGCTTTTTGTTTTTGCTCTAGGCTTTTCCATGATATGGTGCTAGCTTGGTGTTATACTGTGAGGTCCTATCTCAAAATAAAATAAAATAAAATAAAATCTTAGCTTCTTGGAAAAACCCTCATGGCCTGCATACCTCGATTAGAAACTCTCATTACAACTTATAGCTCTTTTTTTTTTTTACTGGATATTTCCTTCATTTACATTTCAAATGCTATCCCCAATACCCTCCCCTGGCCCTGCTCCCCAACCCACCCATTCCCACTTCCTGATCCTGGCATTCCCCTGTACTGGGGCATATGATCTTCAAAAGACCAAGGGCCTCTCCTCCCATTGATGGCCAACTAGGCCATCCTCAGCTACATATGCAACTTATAGCTCTTTATTGATAGCAATTTAAATACCCTTAAATCATATTTATTGGCATGATGTGCTTACACATCATGTATCCCCAGTGACCACATGGTGTTTGTGTCCAGTAAATGTTTGCTGAATAAATTAAATGCATTACTATGCAATTAATATAGAACTGGGAAGTGTAACAACATCCAAAGTTGAATCCTAAAAAAACTGTCCTCTTCATGTTGGCAGCTTCAAATCTAGATATAGAAAAGCAAGATGCTCCATGAGACAGACCTCTCCTCAGCTTGATGTTTCTAGGTTGCATCTACCCACCTTTACTAACAGTAGAGGAGATTCCACATTGTCACAGGAGCTAAATAAGCCCATTATTCTCACTTTGGGAAATGACCTCATTAATGAAATATATAGCATTGAATCATGCACAAGCATATGATTTCAGAGCATTCACTGTACTTGCTCTTGAACTAAAAATAACTCCTCTCAGGCAATAATGTTTTTCTCTTTCCAAAATTAAAAGGCATTTGGCAATAAGAGCAGTAACATCAGTGAGATGGTGAAGTAGGACACTGTACCATATCACAGGGAGAAAAAGAAGACAGGAGAAGAGAGGAAAGGAAAGAGCAGAGGAGGGGAGGGGAGAGGGGGGAGGGGGAGAGGAGAGGGGGAGGGGAGGAGAGGAGAGGAAAGGAGAGGAGAGGAGAGGAGAGGAGAGGAGAGGAGAGGGGGGGAGGGGAGGGGAACAGAAGTGTTCTGAGTATAAAAAAGACAAGTTACACTGTTATAAGAACACAAAGGAGAAAGAAAGTAAACATGACTGCAGAAATGGTAGGAAGATGGGGCTAAGGGTGTAGCTCAATGTAACTAGCTTATCTAGCAAGCATAAGGGTTTGAACCCCAGAAGCACAAAACAAAGCACTCAGGAGGGGATGAAGGGCAGCACTTTCACTTTCCATCATCTAATCCCTCAGGCTAGCACCATTTAGAGGACTAAAGGATCTTCTCACCCCACAATTTCCCCTAGGGGAACAGAAAAGAAGATGTGTGTCTATCTTCCCCAAACTTTCAGGGCCCTGTCCAAAGAACCCACTTTGTTTTCACACCATCCAAACGGCTACAGAGATTAACAAAGTTCAGGAGCCTTGGGAATGGCTAGGGACAATAAAGAAGGGTGGAGACCGTGAATGTCAATCATACTGCAGGTGCTTTTTTGGGGTCCATGAGTTCTACTATATGGAGGATGTGGAGGATACCTTACTGCTGAGAGACTCCATAGCTTTACAGTCATTGTAGGCACAACCCCCAACACACACACACACACACAGACACACACACACACACACACACACACACACTCACACATGAAAGAGACAGAAGAGACAGAGAGCTTTTACTACCCAGGACCAAACAGTGGTCACCATCATGAAACACTGAAGTCTACTCCAGAGCAAACTCTAACACCTTTTCCTGCTGAGAATGACATCAGCCAGCACAGCTACTATAGACCGTAAGGGATTTTACCAGTTGAGGGCCTCATGTGCTTTTGCTTTCCTAGAACAAAATTTCCTGGGTGCTACCACGTGTACTATGACCCCAAAACTTAGTGAAGCCACTGAATGCTTATACCTGGCCTTGACTTCTGTCTTAGTCAGGGTTTCTATTCCTGCACAAACATCATGACCAAGAAGCAGTTTGGGGAGGAAAGGGTTTATTTTGCTTACATTTCCATACTGCTGTTGATCACCAAAGGATGCAGGACTGGAACTCAAGCAGGTCAGGGTGCAGGAGCTGATGCGGAGGCCTTGGAGGGATGTTCTTTACTGGCTTGCTTCCACTGGCTTGCTCTCTTATAGAACCCAAGACTACCAGCCCAGAGATGGTCCCACCCACAAGGGGCCTCTCCCCCTTGATCACTAATTGAGGAAATACCCCACAGCTGGATCTCATGGGGGCATTTCCCCAACTGAAGCTCCTTTCTCTGTGATAACTCCAGCTGTGTCAAGTTGACACAAAATTAGCCAGTACAACTTCTATCACTGGCAACAGCCCCACTGTCACATGCATAACACCAGCTCTAATTCCTGGAGTCACACCAGGACTCCTGTTGCCATACCTCTCTGTATACGTGTGAACACTAGTGTCCGTATCCAGCCTTTCCAGATGTGCATTTTGCTAGATGCTGTTGAGAATACCTAACTCCAAACACTCCTGCAAGTACCATGTACCTACCCCCCTGTAGCTGTTACAGCCAACAACTATATAGTTGTCATTATCCTGAACTCCAGCTCCCTGAGTTAGCATACCCACTTGGACTGGAACTCCTCTCCATACCTACACTTGAAGCCCCATACCACTACATCTGATGTCAAAAGTTACCCCAGCATAACCCTGTTTTTCTTTATTGCTTCTATTTCCATTTTCAGACATTGAACAGTTTTATTCATTTTCTTCACCTGTTTATTCTTTTCCTGGCCTTCTTTGAGGGATTTACTCATTTCCTCCAATTGTTTGTGTTTTCCTGGATTTCTTTAAGGGATTTATTCATTTCCCCTATCATCTTCACAAGGTTAGTTTTAACATCGTTTTCTTATGCATCAGCTGTGTTAGAATATTCAGGGGGTGCTGTAGTAGGATAGCAGGCCTCTGAGGGTACCATATTGCCCTGGATGTTGTTGATCCTCTTCTTAGACTGGTGTCTAGGAATCTGGATTTGGGATGATTATTGATCTAGGTGCCAATTCCTAAATTTGTCTATTTTGGATGGATGTTTCATTTCTTGGTTTCTGTCTTCTCTTTGGACTGCTGGCCTTGGGGCCTAGATTTCTGGCAGCCAACTTGACCTCTGGTCCAGCAGAGAGTCTGTGTCCAATTGGGGTATTAGACTTTTCTGGACTAGCTTGGACATTGGTCCAATATGATATCTCTGTCCAAGTTTGGGGATAGGATGTGGTCATGGGGAGGGGAGAGGAGGTTAGAAAGAGGGGGGCACTGAGAAAGTGGAGGAGGTCCAAGAATGGGCCACTTATCTGGGGTTCTGAGTCTCTACTTGAATTCACTTGTGGTTTTTTCTGGCTGGTGTGACCTGCACCTGAGCAGCAGGTATTCATCTATGTAGGTGTGGGTGCATGGCAGCAGGGGTGGTCAATGGGGCACGAAAGGGCATATGGAACTTCAGTCTTTTGGATTCAAAACCAGGCACGGGAAGGCTCAAACACGTACCTGTTGCTCTGACTAGCATGTCCTGCACCTGAGCAGCCTAAGACAGGATTTTCCATAAGACTTACGTTATCTCCCTGCAATGAACACTTGATTCATGTTTTTCTTACTTACTTACTCATGCAAAAATTTAGTAGTATGAATTTTCTACTTATCACAACTTTCCTAACACCTTATCCGTTTTTATAGATGGCTTACTCAACAACTGTGTCTTCTGGGTATTAATAAATGTGGATTACATTTTTGTCACTGACCTGAGAACTTTTCATTAAAGATTTTACAATTTCCATGGGAAAAATTCCTTATTTACTTGTATTTCTCTTTATTAATTGCTTGTGTCTGCCAGAAAATGTGGCTCATTCTATTTTTACACTGGAGACTTTAATGAGGCTTTCTATGTGGCTAGATATTATGGCTAACATTTATTCATCTTTCTTGGGGTCCCTAATTAGTTCAGAGAGAACCACAGTTGTAGCTTATTTCTGGCTCATTCAGGAATCTATAACTTTCTATATTTGTTATTTAATCAACATTTTAAATTGTTCTATAGAAGAAAACCTGAGTAAATCTTAAAGTGAGCTAGTATGTGAAATTCACTACAAGCTCTAACACTGCTTGGGCATAGATCCCCTGAACATAAGTGCTATTTGCCACTGCTGAACACTTGCCTCCTATCTCTATAAAAGATGCTGAAACACCTGCACAAGATCAGACTTAACACAGACTCTAGAGAACTCTGAGAAGCCATATTTCTAATCCCAATTAGTAAAATAAAATGATAGTTTAGATGATCCTTAGAGTCCCAACCACCTTCTAAATTCCAGTTGAAACAAATTGTTTAATTATGTTTCCTGCTTTCAACTCCCTGAACAGCTACATCTAAATTAAAAGAATTTATATTGTATAAAAGAGACAAAATACTGTGTCCAAGACCTGACTCTAGCATCAACCACCTCCACCACCATTCAAATGATACCAATAATGCATGTAACTACTCTGATCCCCACTTATCTCTTCCTTAAAATGGATGTAGTTGTAGTACCTCACATCCCACAAAGTTTATGTAGGTCAATAGCACAGTGTTTTGTAAACTGTGACGTGGCATATAGCATTAGTTCCTATTATTAAATACTCATACGGCATTGATGCCACCAATGCCTTCTGTGTTTCATAGAGTGTTACATTTAATGGAATTGCCTTTCATTACAAAAGCAATCAGAAGCAGGTCTAAATAGTGAGAGCAAGGGAATAGGCATTTTGCCTGAATTACCTGTGTAGTCACTGCTAAATCACTTTGATGAGTTCAGAAGACCAAGAGTTAAGTGTATCTCAAGGCTGAGGAAGGACTTAATAACCTTGATAGATCCTCTTCTGCCCCCCTTATTTCATAAAATTAAGAGTGAGAGACAATTGCATTACACCATACACTGAAAAGAAAATGAAACCATAGCTTCACACAAGACAAGCCCATTAGTGTAGGTCCAGGGCATGCCTAGTGACTGACATGTCAAATGAGTTTCCGGGGAAGGAGCAAATCATTTGTTTTTAAGGAGAAATGTAATAACCCAATTCTCTGATGCTTTGCTAACTCTAAAGCTAGATAAGGAGCCCGGTTGTAATTCCCGACCCACTGACAGTACTAGATACAAGGACTCTATAATCTGATTTCCCTAGATGCAGGCTGGAGAAAATGGATTCAAATGATTTCTTCCTCCAGCACAAAATGATGCAATGTTTGTCTGAGGAAGCCGTTATACTCTTTTGTAGCTGGGGAAATGATCGGCACGGATAAGAGCTATAAACTGGCCCCTCAACTAATGACTGAGATGCCGGAAGCCATTTTTCATGCAGCTTGGCTCTTAAACCAAAAGTAAACCAACTTTTACCAAGAGATCCAAAGACAGTGACTAAACCATCTATACATCAGACCTAGATAAAGAACTGTCTCAGGATAATCTAGGGATCAACAGCAATTTTACTTTCTTTTTTTTTCCCTCCCTCGCTTCTTCTTTCCTTCCATTTGTTCTTTCTTTCTCTGTGTAATGGTTAATATTGTCAAGTTGATTGAATCTAGAATCCTCTAGGAGACATACCTTTAGGTAATGTTATTCCATGACCTTGAGTGAGTCACAGGATGAAAGAAGAAGAAGAAGAAGAAAGAAGAAGAAAGAAGAAGAAGAAGAAGAAGAAGAAGAAGAAGAAGAAGAAGAAGAAGAAGAAGGAGAAGGAGAAGGAGAAGGAGAAGGAGAAGGAGAAGGAGAAGG
>NC_034591.1:125012278-125015148 GCF_900095145.1 Mus pahari | reverse complement strand
AGGAGGAGGAGGAGGAGGAGGAGGAGGAAAAGGAAGAGGAAGAGGAAGGGAAAAGATTAGTTGAACATTATTTTTGTCTCTCCCTACTTCTTGACGGATCTTTCTCTGAAAAGCATAAAAGGAAAGCCAATAAGGCCAACTTGTGTCCAAGCTGTTTGTTTGTTTGTTTCCTGGTCATATACAAGAATTATCTACCTATGTTTCTATATCTAAAACTACACAGTGTATGTATAAATCAGGCATGGCAGCACATACTTGTGGTCCCAGCACTTGGGAATCTGAGACAAGAGGACTGCCAAGAATTTGAGGCAAGCCTTGGCTGAGTACTACATCCAGAGCAACATAAGATCCTGTCTCAAAAATAAGTGTGCATCTGTAAAATGGGGATAATATTATAGTTTCTACCTGCCCATAGTAGGTAGTATAGTATTCCCTAGGAACATACAACTATATTCTAGCCCCGGGAATCTGTGACTATGACCTTATTTGTAAGACATTAAAAATAATTTTATGGATATAACTAAGTTAAGGGTATCAAAGGAAAATTCATTCTAGACCAGTTTGGTAGGTTCTAAATTTAGCATGTGTCCTTACAGCAGACCGAAGTGACCTCTGTCATGTAAAGATATGAGCAGATATTGTAGTTGTGGATTTATAGGTCAAGGAGTGCTTAAAGACACCAGAATATTATAAGGTCAAGGAGGAATTTTTCTCTGGAGGATTTGCAAGGGACCTGGTCCTGTCAATACCTTGATTTTAGACTCCAGGCTCCAGAATAATGAGCAAATAAATATTGTTTTTAATAAAATTGTATTATTTTCTTGATAGATTTATATAATTTTTTGATCATATCCACACCCCTCCCAGCTCCTCTGGTTTGCCCTCCCTACTTTTTCCTCTCTATCCATCCAACTTTGAGTATTCTTTTTCCCCCAGATTCCAGCAAGTGCTGCCTCCCTTCTCCTGGAGTAGGCCTGTCCTGGAGTGTGGGGGATGTAGCAAAGGACACATCATTAAAGAAAACTGACTCCTTTTTATTGTTTTAAGACAAGGCATCTATAGCAATTAGTTATGGGAGCCACGGAAAACAAGCATATCACTGGAATAAAATTGTTACTGGTTTTGAGAGAAACAAATCCCTTCTCAAGCCAGCCTGCGACTACACTGATCTGTGAGCATGAACAAACACTTAGGACACCTGGACAATATACACAGAGAGACTTGTGAATACTCATCCCTAAACATTATGTATTTATCAGGCTCAGGGAACCCTGAAGAAGAGGAGGCAGAAAGAATGGAAGAGCCAGGGAGAGTTTCCAATTCAGCCCTAGCTCAATTTTTCCATGTCCTGCAACCTAAGCATGCAGTGCCTTCAGCAATATGGCCTTAGCATCTGGTTTTGGCATGCAGTTATCATAGCCTTCATGGTTTGTGGAGCCTCAGAGGCTTCCATAGTCAAAATCTTGTAAGGACGCTGCTATCTAGCCTTGCACTGTGATTTCCACCTAATATTACAGCTCTTCACCTAAACAGGCATTTGATGGGGTACCTACCATGGAGGGCGCATTCCTTTCTGGCAACTGTGACGGTTTACCCACATGTTCATTGAGGTTGTCACCATAATTCAGTTCCATGTGGTAGTAGGTCTGAGATCCTTGCTTCCTTGCTGTCAGGGAATACTGTCATCTTCTGGAAATGTTCGCATGTTTAAGTTCTTCCGCGTCTTCTTCAGTTTCTGGTAAAGCCAGCAATAACACATGGAGTCTTTCTCAGGCCTTGGGTTTCCCTTACCTCCCCATCGACCACATCTACTTCCATCCTGTATCCTGTGCTCTCTTTCCTGTGTTAAACAGCTCATGGGATTACACTATGTGCACATCAGTAATGTAAGATATACTCTTCTATCCGAAAGTTGCTGAATAGAAACCTTAATTTGCAAAGTCCCTTCACACCCACACCCAGATATAGGTGTGTGACTTTATGACCCTGAGACAAGAAAGGGATATATCCCAGTGGTTGGGGTAGAGCTTTACAATTCTTCCAACTACAGATAATCTATTCTGTTTGTTTTTAAGTGTTAGGCAAATGTTATAATTACTCAAAATGTACCTATATTCTAAAATGAAAATAGGACATGGACTACATTTGTAGTATAAGAATTAAATGACATAATATAAGGTTTCTAGCTCAGCTACTACTAATAGATATTTGGTGTCTTTGTTTCTTTTTTTGTGTCTTTTTTTATTAGATATTTTCTTTATTTACATTTAAAATGCTATCCCGAAAGTTCCCTATACCCTCTCCCCACCCTGCTCCCCTACCCACCCACTCCCACTTCTTGGCCCTGGTGTTCCCCTGTACTGGGTCATATATAGTTTGCAGAACCAAGGGGCCTCTCTTCCCAATGATGGCCAATTAGGCCATCTTCTGCTACATATGCAGCTAGAGACAGGAGCTCAGGGGGTACTGCTTAGTTCATATTGTTGTTCCACCTACAGGGTTGCAGCTCCCTTCAGCTTCTTAGGTACTTTCTCTAGCTCCTCCTTTGGGGACCCTGTGTTCCATCCAAAAGCTGACTGTGAGCATCCACTTCTGTGTTTACCAGGCACTGGCATAACCTCAGATGAGACAGCTATATCAGGGTCCCTTCAGCAGAATCTTGCTGGCATACACAATAGTGTCTGGGTTTGGTGGCTGATGATGGGATGGATCCCTGGGTGGGGTAGTCTCTGGATAGTCCATCCTTTCATCTTAACTCCAAACTTTGTCTCTGTAACTCCTTTCATGGGTATTTTGTACCCTATCCTAAGGAGGATGTCTTTGTCTCTTAAGAGCAAAATCTTCTCTCCAAGCATAACAGAGTAGTGTGT
>NC_034591.1:125008655-125012213 GCF_900095145.1 Mus pahari | reverse complement strand
GAGAGAGAGAGAGAGAGAGAGAGAGAGAGAGAGAGAGAGAGAGAGAGAGAGAATCATTATTAATGTCAGAGATTGGTGCTTGCCCGTGGGCTGGTTTTTGGTTGGCCATTCCCTCAGACTCCAGTTCCTGAATTTCTTGTAGACAGAATAAGGATCAAAGTTTTGTGGGTGGGTTGGCATCCCTATTGCTCTACCGGGATTCCTGCCCAGCCACAGGAGGCAGCCTCCCCAGGCTCCATATCCCCAGTGTTGTGAGTCACAGCTAAGGATATCCCCATTGATTCTTTTGTGCCTTCCCCATTCCAGGTCCCTTCCTGTAGATACCCCCTACTCCCTCCCTGTCACTTGCAAATTTCTATTCACTCTCATGGCCTTGGACCATCCCCCCTTTCCCTCCGGACAACTAACCCCCAACCCCTCCACTATGCCCCTCCCAATCCCCTCTCCCACCCAGTTCCCTCAGTGGGAGAAGAAGCACCTAGCCTGGCAAAGACTTGAAGTGCCAAGGTGGGAAGATACCCAGGGGGAACCCCCCCACCTGCTCACAGAAGAAGGGAAGGGGAGAAAGGGGAAGTATTGTGTGTGTGTGTGTGGGGGGGTGACCAGGAGGGGGCAGTGAGTGGGATATAAAGTGAATAAGTAAAAAATAAATTATTAATTTAAAAAAAAGAGTAGATTTCCTGTCCTCTAGGTAAGAAAGACTTTTGTGGGGCTGGAGAGATGGCTCAGCGGTTAAGAGCACGGACTGTTCTGAAGGTCCTGAGTTCAAATCCCAGCAACCACATGGTGGCTTACAACCATCCGTAATGACATCTGACGCCCTCTACTGGTGTGTCTGAAGACAGCTACAATGTACTTACATATAAATAATAAATAAATCTTAAAAGAAAGAAAGAAAGAAAGAAAGAAAGAAAGAAAGAAAGAAAGAAAGAAAGAAAGAAAGAAAGAAAGAAAGAAAGAAAAAGACTTTTGTATCTTTATGGATCTGTGTCCTTCCCACCTTTCTAAATCTGTACAGTCTCAGGAAGACTAGCTTGGATGGGGTGGTGAGAAATAGAATATGAAGTATAAAAAAATTATTTAAAAAAAAGACTACCCGTCAAAATCATCAGCCCACCCTGAACATTTGCGGGGGAGGGCGGTGCCTAAGCCAGGCGACAGAAGTCCTTATAGAGTCTGACTCTTGAGAGGAATAGCTCAAGCACTAATTGACTGATATCCTCTGACACACTGCCAAAAATGACATAAGAAGTAGGATTCATGGAAAACAGAGTTAACTCCTGAAAAGCTTTTCAAACTGCAGAGCATTGCTGGAAGAAATAAAGACAGCCTAAAATAATAGAGAGCTGTATTATTCCTAGATCATGAAACCCACTGCTCATAGCTTGTCAATCTCCTCCCACATTTATCTACATAGATACTAAAATATTATAAAAACCTTAACAGATTTTTTTTACATAAATTGACAAGTGAAACCCAAAGTTCAAATGAAGGACATTCAGCAGCTTAAACAATGAAAAAAAAATTAAATCATTTATACTCCTCAATCTCAAGAATCAAGCTACAATATTCCAAACCATATGGTGCTTACTTAAATACAGCCAAGACAAAGCTGAACCTTGGCCTTGGAATCATGAAATTCCAGTTCGAAATGCCCACCTGTAAAACTGTCATATGAAAATACGTAATGGTCTTGTTATATACACCCCAAAATAGGCATTCTACACTATGAAAATCATAGGTTTCTGCCCATTAGAATAGAGCATCCCAACAATGAGAAAGCTCAGTAAGGCAATGTATATTGCTAAGAAAAAGTGTATGTGAAGAGCTCCTACAGAGCTGGGGAAGTAGGTCAACAGCAGAACACTGACCTAGCAAGTATGAGGCCCTGAGTTCAATCCTGAGTGCTAAAAATAGAAAATTAAGACACTCTAGTATGAAGGAAAAGTAGAAAAAGGAGGATGAGACAGTCTGAATAACTTATAACAAAAGACATGAAAATAGACACATTAAAAGGTATTCAGCACCACTAGTCAGAAGAAAGATGCAAACTACAAACTTCAGTGAGATATCACCATGTGTACAACTGAGCGGCTGAATTTAAAAATGACAGCACCAAATATTATACACATCCTTTATAAAGGTACTGGATGATATCCTACAATGTTAAACATTGTTACCCTATAACCTAGAAATTTTATTCCTAGATACATACCTACAAAAGGAGTTATAAGGAACTCTCATAGGAATTTATTCATAAATCCAAACCAGGGGAAAGGAAGTCTGTATTCATCAACAGGATACATTCATCAGTAAGTAAACTGAAGCACAGTCACGACACAGACAAAAAGCAACATATTGATATTAATATAAGAACTGAATAAGGTAAATGCACAGAGAGAGATGGAAGACTCTATTTGGTGTGACTTTGTCTGTGCAAGCTCAAGAACAGGAAAAGCTAATCTCCAATAGTAAAAACCATAAAGTGCTTGCCTCTGGGAAGGGCAGAGGTAATTCCCGAAACATGCAAGCAAATATTCAGCAATGTTGTAAATATTCTCTTGTTATGATAAGAACCACATGCTTGCCTGGGTGGGCACAAAGTTTTCTAAACTTATCAGATCATAACAAGATGTGTGAACTTAATGTAGGCAAATTAACACCCCCCAAAAAATGTTTATTAGCTGATTAGTAAAATTTTGGGAGAAAGAATTAATGCCATTTAAACCTGTAATTTCTACTTTATAGGAAATATTTCCAATTAAAAGTTGCATTTGCTCTTGTCATCAATACTATTTTTAGCATTGTATTACTCCCACACTTCATTAATGCCAATTTAATGTTTTTTTTCTTTCTAGTGTTTAGCAGTCCTCTAGCTAAGCATGTGGTATGCATTACACAGGCGCTGTACTCAATTTCGGAGAGTGGGCATTTCTAACTGGAATTTCATGGTGTAAAAATAAAGGCCTTGTTATTGACTCTGAGAACCATGTGAACAAATTAAACACAGCTTAATAGCACAAAGGGGAATGATGGGGACACTTGGAGCTTAATAAGGTGATCCATGGGGTTCATTAGCACAGGCAGAGCTTATCAGAAGAGGCCTCAGAACCTAATTAGCTGAACCCCATCAAATAGATGCATTTGATTAATATGATTAAACTCCATTCTGAGTTTAAACATCAACATTAATTAGCCCCATAATTGATAGATTTCCCAGCCATGTGAGGAACATTCATCATACTACTCAAGAAAGATCTTTTTTTTTCCCTGATATTTCAAGACAGGTTCTCCCTGAGTAGTCCAAACTGGCCTCAAACTGACATTCTTCCAGTCTTCCTTTTAGGGATGCTGGGATTATAAGTATGTGCCACCATCTACAACAAGATCTGTCTTAACATGCAAGGACTTTGAAAATTGAAAACCTTAGGCCAGTGAGATAGCTCCCTGGGCCCTTGGCATGAAAATCGGAAAGCCTGAAACACATGGTAGAAGGAGAGAACTAACTCCCCAAAACTGTCCTCTGACATCCCCATCTACACACACAGAGAAGAAGGA
>NC_034591.1:125005112-125008330 GCF_900095145.1 Mus pahari | reverse complement strand
TAGATAGATAGATAGATAGATAGATAGATAGATAGATAGATAGAGATATGTAGATATATAGATATAAATATATATCACAGGTTAGTGGAGTTTTTTGTTTTGGGGTTTTTTTTTTTTTTGGTTTTTTTTGTTTGTTTTTTGTTTGATAAGATAACAACATTATACCAGGGAACGTAATATAATTTGCACATGATTTTAAGACCAGTGGAATTATATCCATTTGTGCTTTGGGTATGTTTTACAGTGTGTAAGCTAAGATGCCTGCCAAAATTTCTTGATAATGACCTTGATTTTGAACTCCAGGGAAGACAAAGCAAACCATGAAAAGTAATGAATTTAAAGAATTAACTCACACAAAGTAGAATTCTACTTCAATGGACTTCTATCAAAACTGAAAGTGCTTGGTGTGTTTCTGTGTGATGACTCAGAAGCAGTAGAAACCCTCTCTGTAATTTCTTTTTTTTTTAAATTTAACAACTATTTATTAGATATTTGCTTCATTAACATTTCAAATGCTATCCAGAAAGTCCCCTATACCCTGCCCCCGCCCTGCTCCCCAACCTGGCATTCCTCTGTGGGGCATATAATCTTTGCAAGACCAAGGACCTTTCTGTAATTTCTAAGTCCTCCTTTTACATCATACATACTAAACCTTGTTGACCAAAGAAAGTTGTGTAAGAATGGAGAGACGAGGAGGAGGCAAAATCAACCCCTTCTTAAAAAGGAAGAGACTCAAGGTCACGAGGCACAGAGCATAGGAATGGGGGCTGGAGAGACGGCTCAGTGGTTAAGAACACTGACTGCCCTTCCAACGGTCCAGGGTTCAATTCCCAGCAACCACATGGTGGCTCACAACCATCTGTAATGTGATGTGATGCCCTCTTCTGGTGCATCTGAAGATAGCTATGGTAAACTCATATATAAATAAAGTCATAAAATAAATAAACCTTTAAAACAAACAGTGTAGGAACAAGGGAGGAGACACGGATGTTCCTAAGACCTACTAGATTCTATGGGCAGAATCTTTGGGGGAAGAGGGCATTTTCTTTTTTTTTAATATTTATTTATTTATTTATTTATTTATTTAGATATTTTCTTTATTTACATTTCAAATATTATTCCCTTTCCTAGTTTCCCCTCCGAAAACCCCCTATCTTCTCCCCCCTGCCCCTGCCCACCAACCCACCCATTCCCACTTCCTGGCCCTAGCATTCCCCCATACTAGGGCATAGAATCTGCACAGGACAAAGGGCCTCTCTTCCCATTGATGACCGACTAGGCCATCCTCTCCTACATATGCAGCTAGAGCCATGAGTCCCACCATGTGTTTTCTTTGGTTGGTGGTTTAGTACCCCTGGGAGCTCTGGGGCTACTGGTTGGTTCATATTGTTGTTCCTCCCATGGGGCTGCAAACCCCTTCAGCTCCTTGGGTACTTTCTCTAGCTCCTTCATTGGGGATCCTGTGCTCAGTCCGATGGATGGCTGTGAGCATCCTCTTCTGTATTTGTCAGGCACTGGCAGAGCCTCTCAGGAGACAGCTATGTCAGGCTCCTGTCAGCAAGCTCTTGTTGGCATCCACAATAGTGTCTGGGTTTGGTGCTTGTTTATGGGGTGGATCCCCAGGTGGGGCAGTCTCTGGATGGTCACTCCTTCAGTCTCTGCTTCACACTTTGTCTCTGTAACTCCTTCCATGGATATTTTGTTCCCCCTTCTAAGAAGGATCGAAGTATCAACACTTTGGTCTTCCATCTTCTGAGTTTCTTGTGTTTTGATATTGTATCTTGGGTATTCTGAGCTTCTGGGCAGAATCTTAAAATAAAAATAATCTAAACACTAGATGGATATTTAAGCTTTACCACCTCACATTCCCAAGAACATCTTTTTCTAAATAATACCTAAAGCCCAAAGACCTCTGTCATTCAAAGCCATGATATAGTCATAAATCAATAAACTGTATTGTGCCTTCTCAATGTATCATGCCTTTCCTAATCACATCACATGCGCTAATCCATTTCTCCATCTCACAAAGCTAAGACACATATAATTATCCCAAGAGCAGATGGAAAAACTAAGAACCAGAGATGTTTAGCAACTTGTTCAAGATGGCAGAGTCAGAAGTCAAGCCCTCCTGTGATCTTTTCAGCCACACTACAGAAATCAGTTATGCCCCCTCATCCTGTCTTCTCTTTCAGAAGATAGGTCGTGGAATGGCTTTCAAATAGAGATCATTCTGGGCTAAATGTAGACACCCAGGAATTAAAATTTCAGCAAGTGAACCACCAGGAGTAAATTACAGCACAGGTCATCCATGAAATTGCAGCAATGTATTTTTAGGCCCAGTGTATACTCAGACAGGGTCCATTTGTTCTCCTTTTCCTGCGATATCGGATTTTGAAATTGCTTCCTTGGTTCAAAAAGTGCTGGAGCCATTTGTGTTATGTCAGTTGCAAAACAAATTCAAGAAATCCCGAGGAATCTAATAATCATGTGTCAACCCCAGATGAGGGCTACATTTGTCATCCTATGAATAATGAATTTTTAATGAGACCATTTCACTTCTCAAATTTGAAAATGGTAGCCTGCACGTCCCCTCCTATCTCACTCTTGTGTGCTCCATGTGGTCACTTGCCCGCCTTTGCTAGCAACTTCAGGTTGCACAGATGAGAGACATCAAGCAGACAGGCACAAGCATTCAGGGTCAGTCAGTACTCATTCGCCATCCTAAAAAGCTTTCCATCTTCACAGAGGGCTTGCGTTCTCACTTACTGCAGCTCGTTTGCTTACCCTGCTGGAATATACAATTTCCCATTTGTTCCAGGTGCTGGTTTCTGTCGATGTCTAGCACGGGGTAAAGCGCTCAAACAATAAAAGCTAGTCTTGCCTCAGTAATCTTGTCAGAACTCCTCAGCAGAGCTTCTAACGTGGCCCACTCTTCAAAGTGACATAACATAACAAGCAATGAGCCATTGAGCAATTCAGCTAGAAATTCAAGCTTGGGAAATTTATCTTTAAGCATTGCTATACGTGTTTTTTTTTTAACATAAGGATAGAAGAAAATAGCTTTCACTTGGATCTACACTGGAGTGGCAAGAGGTTTCAACAGACATCAAAATTTAAGTCTAGTGACTCTACATAATGGCTTTCTGGGGTGTTACATGGAAAAAGAACAAAAAGAGAGAGAGAGAGAGAGAGAGAGAGAGAGAGAGAGAGAGAGAGAG
>NC_034591.1:124991950-125003984 GCF_900095145.1 Mus pahari | reverse complement strand
ACACACACACACACACACACACACACACACACACACACACACCTCAATCTCTAGAGCATTTGAGCATCTGAGCATTAATTGTTGGTGCTGTTTGGGAGGCTTAAGGGGTGTGACCTGTTGGAGGAAGTAAGTCACTGGAGGCAGGCTTTGGGAGTTTAAGGATTATTTCAAGTCTGTATTCTCTGCTTTGTGCTGGTAGATGTGAGCACTCAGCTTCCTGCTTCTGATGCCACGCCTTTGGTTGACCATCACAGACTTTTATCCTCAGCACCCACAAGCACAAATAAGCTCTTTCTTATGCAGATTGCCTTGTTCTCGGGATTTTAACACAGCAATAGAAAAGTAATTGATTTACTACTTACTAAGACTCTTGTTCAACACAGTATATACCAGGAGTTCCTCATCACACCCGGAGTGTGGAACAGACACCAGATCTTTACCAAATAAAGAATTCTGTGGTTAGAAGAGAAAAGAGGGGAGGAGAGGAGACTAGATATCAGTTATCTAGCTTCATCCCTGACCATGATGATATCACAGATACATGACAAAAGAAAAATCTGTTTTACATAGCCCTACAGTTCCACTCAGAATAATGTATAAACCATGGCACAAGAAATATGTACACACAGTGATTTTTCTATAATCCCAGCACTCAAAAGGCTGAGGCAGGGATGCTATAGCAAGTTTCGTGCCATCTTAAGCTATGAATTACACCATGTCTCAAAAAGGGAGAAGTAGAATTTAATAAATAAAGCAACTTTAATCTATAAACCAGCTCATTTTCAATAGGATTTTGAAAAATATTTCATAATTCACTAGCCTTGGCCTGTTTGAGCCAAATTCTCACTTTGTGCTGATAAAACAACCCAGTGTATTATGACTTAAGTGGGCTCATTCTTAAATAGGTCTTAAAATCCATTTATTATGATCAGTTCTAATATCAACTTGTCACAAATTAGAGTCACCTCAGTAAAGAGCCTCCACAGAAGAACTGTTCCAAGTGCTTTAATTAATGCAGAAGGACCTACCCCCAAAATGGGTAGCATCTTTTGGTGCAGCCTACTTGAAAAGAGGCCTGGCAAAAAGAAAATGGTTGCCTTTCACTTGCTTTAACCCAGTACCACCACTGGGACACTCTTGCCAACCGAGTTGATTTACCCTACTACTGCTAAGTTCCCAGGCTTCTGTGACTGGCTAAGACCCAGTGGCTCCCCAGAAAACTCCCACATTTGCAGCACCAGCCTGGGACTGCTGAGACGCCTGGCCTCCTGAGCAGGATAGTTAGTCTCTCCAGTATGAAAATGCTACTGTATTGCTATTCCAACTCTGAGGCATCAACCTCAAGAGCCAAGCGAATAACGGGTCCTCGGCCTCTGGAGTGTGAGACATGCTGTTGTTACTTTAATCAAGGCTGGTTTAATAACTTCTTTATACATTTTTTCATTTTCCTTCTATTTCTCTAGAGCAGAGGTTCTCAAACTTCCTAATGCTGTGACCCTTTAATACAGTTCCTCATGTTGTGATAACCCCCAAACAAAACATTATTTCATTGCTACTTTGTAACTGTAATGTTACCACTGTTGTGAATCATAAAGTATATATCTAATGCATAGGATATCTGATATGTGACCTCCCAAGGGGGTTGTGACCCACCCGTTGGGAACCACTGTTCTAGAGAATCCCTGATTAATACACCATTTTAATCAACCTTGAATTTTGATCAGTAGTTAGGCAAGGCTGAGGGGCTCTGAGGAGACATTTCACAGTCCTACAAAGTATATCATTCCCTCTTTCTGACAGATTCTTTTCTTGTTTTGTTGATTTCTTGGGATCAGTAAACCACATTCAACTTCCCTGAAAAGGAGATTTAAGATAAAATTCTGATCTATGCTAAGCTTAACTATTAAAAAAAAAAAAAAAGAGTACTTTCATCAGTGTTCATCTTTTTTACTAAATGTTAAGATTTTTACCTAAATAATCCCTTTTAATGTTCACAACAGTCTCCTGAAATAGAATCTTGTTTACTTTTAGCAAACTGAATAGAAAACCTTAGATATATGATGTCACCAGGCCAAGCTCAGGCAACTAATAAACAGGAAAGCCCTAGTCCTGACAAGGCAGCCAGCCCTAAGCCCTGGTTCCTGATCACCTCCTGATATGGTCTCCCTTTAAACATCTATACATGTGCCCAGACATGGAAGGAAATACACAATATTCTGTCTGTTTAAAATTGGCTTAATCCACTTGGTATGATTGTCTTCCAGTTGCATCCATTTTTCTGTAAATGAAAGAACTTCCATTCTCCTATATACATGAACTTCATTCTTCCCTATCCTCCTCTGCTGTCTGACACCCAGATTGTCCATGATTTGGTTATTGGGAATAGTTCTGTGATAAGCACTGATAAGCTGTGATAAATTGAACTGGCCTACTTTCACAAAATTGTTTCTCATGCTTGGCCGGATTGGATCACTCTCCACAAGTGCCGGCTCAGCATAGGGCATTCATTACCTTCCAAATCACTGTGACCACACACCTGACAGGAACAACTTAAAGGAGGAAGGGTTTGTTTAGGGTTATCATTTCGGAGACTTCAGTCCATTGTAGCAGGAAAGGCACAGCAGAGCCACCCAGGGCACACCATGACAGGTCAACAAACAGAGGGCATGACAGAAAGTTGGCCAACCTCAATAGCCTGCCCCCAGGGACCTACTTCCTCTATATAGGTACATCATCCTAAGTTCTCCATGCCCTCCCAAAATAATGCCACCAGCTAGGGACCAAGTACTTGTTAAGTCTGTGAGAGACATTTCATATTCTGTCTACAACACATAATTTGTGCCCAAATTCTACCTCATTTTTTACTACACCCTCTGTTTCTCCATTAGACTACAAATGCCTCCAGGATCAAAATATTTACTTCTATTTCATGCCCAGAAATCAGTCTCACACCAGGCCTTGCCAATCGAAGTCTCCACAGGAGCCTGCTAATTATAAATGGTCAACATCTATCTCTATCCGCTAAAATGGCATCTCCAGAAAAGGGACCAGGAATGGTCATTTTAACCCATTCCATCATGTTCTTCTGAGGAACATTTTAAGTGTATGAATAACTACAACATCTCAAACAAGCTTAAGCAATTTTCTTAAAATTATAATGAAACTAACACCTTTGTCGAAGGACACCGAGAAATCAAACTAGAACCAGCTTAGACCCTTCATCCGTGCTAATAGACCTCATATTGCCAGAAGATGTTATTCGTGCTGCAGGGGAGTAATTGTCTTACTCAGCTTGTACCTTGTATGCAATAATACCAATCCCCCAGGGAAAATGAGCTCACCGGTGTAATAATGGCAAAGCATGTTAGGGATAATCATCTGCCTTCTGACATAGATTCTTTCCACATCTATTACTTTTAAACCCAGTCAAAACCCATGTCAAAACCTGGTTGAAAACCCTTAGTGTAGGAGCTTCTGGTGTTTCTTCTAATAGAACATGTACTGGTCAAACAGCCTTGGTAATCACTAAATTCACAACCATAGGTTATTACTGCTCTCACCTCTGGTCAGAAACGCTTCCTTTCGCTTAGATCAGAGGTGACTTCAGAAATGGTCTAAGTACTGAGAATGAATGGCTGCCGAATGCCCAGCCATAAAAGAGACGTTTTCATCATCACTTCCAAGGTTCAGAGATGGACTAAGAAGAAGGGCCTGAGAGAAAGAGCTGGAGGAGGAAGAGGGCATGGTGTGGAATGCCGATTTCCAGGCACGTCGTGCCAGCTACACACTTGAACTTGCACAGCTGTGTTCACCTGCACAATATCGCTACAAGACTGAACCTGTCAATCCCATGTCATGGGAGCAGGAGGGCTGCTGGGATTCCATTCCTGCCCGAGGATTTATATACAGTAGAGAGTGATAGGGAAAAAAGACATTTTTTTTTCTTTCATGGGTGTATTCACACATACTTCTGGAAACAACCCTAGAAAAACTCATCAAGTCTTACACATACACAAGTAGATATGCATGAATTATCAAGACTAACTAGGAAAAAAAAGAGAATAGCCTCAAGTGGGAAGAAAATGAGAGGGTAATGGAGTGAACGTGGTTAAAAAGCTATGTGTACATGAGTCAAAATGCCATAATGAAACTCATTATTATAAATAATTAATATCTACATTTTAAAAACAGAGGTAATGAATCTGAGAAGGAACCGGGGCATGGGGGAGTCGGAGGGAAAAGGAGCAACTGTGATGTTAATATAGCATTCATGTATGAAATCCTAAAAGAATTAATTTTAAATTAAGAATAAAAATAAGCAAAAATAGCATCCAAAAATCTTTAAACTGAAAAAAAAAATGGTGAAGTCTAATTACAGATATTTTTCATGCTCACACTGCCTGTCACCTCCGACTTCCTGTGGTTTCTGTTAAAACCACAGGTCTGGGTGGCCCATTTTGACCTCACATCACTAAGACCCAGGACCGGTCTGGGCCTCTAAAGTTAAGAGGCAGAACCTAGAATGGAGGTGGTATAATTTTCCAGTAGAGGTAGAAAGACAAACCCATTAAAACATCCCAGGGAGATTTAAATTGTGCTGAATGCTATCATGTAAATGTATGCAAAGTGCTCCCTAAATTCTGCAGAGGAATTTGGTAAAGCTTCCCTAAGGAGGCTAAATAAATTGATTGAATGATGAGCTGATGTTGTAAGGAGTAAGACTGGGGAAAGCTAGGCATGCATGAAAGCAATAAGAAGCAGAACCCACAAAATACCTGTTGTTATTGTTGCTGTTGTTGTTGTTGCTGTTGTTGTTGTTGCTGTTGTTGTTGCTGCTGCTGCTGTTGTTGCTGCTGCTGCCGTTGTTGTTTTTAAGGAACTCTACATTACTATGAGTAGCTAATGAGCTTCCATTTATATGAATTATACATTCTCACCAGGCCCTGCCAAGAGGTCTTCAGGGCTAGATGCAACAAGAGGAATTCAGCAGGACGTGTGTGCTGATGTTAAATAATCTCCAAAGCACACATTTTAAAGAACAAGATGCAGGACCACTTGAAGAGTATGATACCATTTGCACTTTTTAAAAAGACACAACTTCTAAAACGTCTTTCATTTCTTTCTTTATTTCGCCCCTGACCTGAGATGACCCAGCAGTTAAGAACATTGGCTACTCACCACAGGACCCCAGCTTAGTCCCAGAACTCACAAGGCAACTCACAACCATCTTTCCCTACAGTCCTAGGGAATCTAAGGCCCTCTTCTGGCCTCCAAGAGCATGCCATACATATAGTGCACAGATACATGTGGGCAAAATACCATGAACAGAAAAAAAAATATATGTAATAACTGGTGGATAGGACAGAGTGCTGTAAAAATGCTCTCTTCTGAATACCATAGGCCATGAACTCAAAGAGCTGTGGTTGCCTGCACAAGGCCTGCATAAGAATGGGCCCTATCAGCAATTCATCATGGAAGAGCAAAGGAGTCATGATGCCCCACCATCCCTGAGGGACCACTGACAGTTAATGGTGACAGGGAAAGGAGTGTCACTTTCTTCAGTAAAAGAGCCACTGATAAGTTCTCTGTGTCCCAGAAAATAAGCTCCCAACCACTCTCATGACAGCCACTCTAATGAAACTCAGTGGGTCACACACAAAAGGAAACATACAAGTAAGAGGGGGGCTTGGTGCAAAGAAGGGATTCAGTGGGAGAATGAGGGAAGACAGAGGTGACAATGAGTGAAAATAGCTAAAATTCCATTATATGCTGCAGGAGACTGTCCAAGATTAAGAAATGAGAAGGCAAGCTGGGCAGTGGTGGCACACACCTTTAATCCCAGCCCTTGGGAGGCAGAGGCAGGTGGATTTCTGAGTTCAAGGCCAGCCTGGTCTACTGAGTGAGTTCCAGGACAGCCAGGGCTATACAGAGAAACCCTGTCTCAAAAAGAACCAAAAAAAAAAAAAAAAAATAGGCATGAATGTGTGCATGCATACACACTCACATGTAGAAGAATGAAGGGAAGGAAACTGTCAACATACACTTGCCCAAAGGCAAGAATACCTGCACACATGTACATAAAATATGCTTGAAGGGTGCCTGGAGAGAGGCTAGAAAAGTATGTTTTACTACATGCCATTTATACTGACAGATTAATATGCATATATTAATCATTTTCTTCAAACTGGTTAATATTTTAGACATGTTGATGCACAACTGAATAAAAGGGAAATTCATCTAAATGTCATCGCAGGCTGGGTGGTGGTGCACACCTTTAATCCCAGGATGCTGGAGGCACAGGCACGTGGATCTCTGTGAGTTTGAAGCCAGCCTGGTCTACAGTGCTAGTTTTACACAGGGTACCCAAAGCACCCTGTCTCAGGAAAAGAAAACAAAACACGTTATTGCAAAGGATCAGTTCCCTCAGATAGAAAGTGATCCATCTCTAGAGTGTCCAAATGAAAGCCTCAAAGCCGATTGGCTGCCAGGCCAGATGACATAGACACATAAAGAGATGGGTCTGCAGCACTGATAATAGGGGCATTAGATGACTTTCTGAGTGTTTAAGGCCAAAGGTTCCGACCCCAGCCACAAAACGAAGGAATTGCCATGGGACCTTCTGAGTTCCAGTCAATCAAAACGCCCTCAGAGGCTATGCAAGTACCAGTGAGATGAGCTTGTAGCAAGTTCAATAGAACAAGTAACTAAACCCACAATCTCATTAAAATCTCTCCACCCATTTTGAAAGTTCACGGACGTACAATGAGTTCACATGCATACGAGAATTATTAACCTTTTGACACTTTAGCAAAGATGACTAAAAAGGAGAAAAATTTTGTTCTTTCTTACAGTTTCAGGCCATAATCACCCAGCTTCACTGTTTCTGGGTACATAATGTGGTGGGGAGCAAATGGTTGAGCAGGTCAGCTAACCTTTGGCAGACAGGGCACAAAGAGGCAGAGGAGTGATGGCTCAAGACAAGTCCTCTGGGACCTTCTTCCTCCAACCATGCCCACCTGCAGACGGGCCAGCTATGATTACATCAGTGGAATGACACACCCATAAGATGAAAGCCATCGTGATCCAGTCTTCTCTGGCTCTCTTACGTTGGGGACCAAGCTTTCAACTCATAAATCTGTCAGGGATGTTTCACATCCAAACCATAGTAGAAATTAAAATTGTTATACACCAAAAGTCAAAAGTATTATTTTTCAACAGAGGTGGCCAGAATTTATGGAAAATGTTTTTCTTTCAGAGGATTCTTTTTCCTGATAAAATTAAGTTATACTTTATTGTCTTCCTTTAGCCCAAGGAGCAAAGTCCTCCCCTCCTTCCAGCTCTTCCAAGGTAGTGTTGCCTTCATGTTATGATCTAGTACCTTCCTTAAGAAATTTCCTTTGAGGTCCACAATGTCAGAAAACCCACTGGTGAGTGTAATACGTGGCATCACACTTTGCCACCAGGAGGCCAAATAAAGACAGGAGCATTAATCAAATTTGGAAATAATTTAAAAAACAAAAACCCACTGAGCTCCAAATAGATCAGTGTATGAATAATTAGCAGCCCACAGAATCAGAAAGTGAAAACAGGAAGCCCTCATGACCCAGCCATGCACTGACTAGACTGAAGTGCCAACTTCCAAGTTTGAGACCTTCAAATGGGTGTCAATGTCACTGGCTTACTCATATTTGCAGTTTTCCATCTATCATGAACAGGAATTCAAAGAACTATAAATGTATCAATTTGGTATAGTCCCTAGGGTGGCATCCGTGAATGCTGAAGACAGATTGTTTCTGGCTAACAAGATGTTTGCTAAGCACCTACTGTATTCGAAAGTCACTTTTGAGAATACAGAGTTAGATATTTCGTCCAAGAAAGGAATTGTCTTTTGTTCTCCCTACTTCTTGGCTTCTCATACATTTCTTCCCTGAGTAAGGTTTGCGCCCCCCCCCCATATTGCAACTCATCCTTCCCAGCATATGTCCTCCACCACCCCTGATCTTTTTATATCTTTCCCCTTTGACATTCTTCAGTGTTCGGTGACACTGTGTCATCACCGTCATTACATAACAGTTATGGCATATATTCCTCATTTCCCTCCTAGAAGGACGGACCTTCTGTACTTGCCCAGCATCTCTCTCCCATATAGTGTCTAGCACTGAGCCATTGTATAACTGTATATTTGCAAATAAGGAAATAAAAAGATAGTATGTGATATCACATTGGATTTATCAGGGTCCTCCCAAAATAAGTCTATCCTGGGTTAACTAGTGCACCTTAATCCAATGGCATGTATCTTTATGAGATATAGAAGAGAAAATGGGAAAGAAAGAGGAAGTGGCCAAGAGAAGTTCCATCTAAAAATGGAAAAATGCTACGATAAGCCAAAGAACACTGTATGCTAACAAGCTACCTCAAATTGAAGGAGTAATGGGCAGCTTTCAAAATGCCTGTAGTAGTAAAACCAGAGGTTTCAGTCCATAGTTGCTTGGCTCTTTTGTTTGAAACCCGTATTAGTTACTTTTCTGTTCCTGTGACAAAATGCGGGGCAAGAAGCATGGGGGAATAAAGGGAGTGGGAGATAACTGAGTCCTGCCAGAGTTCTGGTGCTCTGGGCGGGCGAACACTGAAGGACTGCCACACACTTTCCACAGGGCCCCCTGTGGGTGTCTGGCTGTGGGAAGCCACAAACCCCAGATCGGTGGGTGGTGGACAAGGGGCAGCCCTAGGTACCAGGTTCTCAGCCTTGGGCATCCCAGACACCGCTGGACACCAAGGAAGAGCTGAGAACAGAATGGGGGCCCTAGGAGCTGAAGGGAGGAAAGGGCAGGGAGAGAGGGAGGTGCTGGGTGGTTCCCAGGTAGGCAAGAGTCCTTGGTCTGTGGCTGTAGCTCAGGAAGGCCTTCTGGTGGGAGAGTAGATGTGACTCATTAGGGGAAAGCCTATCCCATTGTTTAAGCACAGCAGGCCTTGATGAGCAGAGACAGTCTATGGTTTTAGAGCTTTATTGTAGAAAGGCAGGGAGAAAAAAGAGAAGGTAGAATGACCATGTGGAGGGGGGGGGAAGGAGAGAGAGGAGGGCTAGAGATGAGAGTAAGAAAGGTGAAAGCTTAAAGAGAGTGAGGAGGGGCCAAGCAGCCCCCTTTATGGTGGGCTGGGCTATCCATAACTGTAGGGAGGAGAATAACTGGCTATAGTCAGGTAACTGTGTGGGTGGAGCCTAGCCAGAATGCCAGAAGCTTGGGACATTGTCTGCATGACTTATAGTCTCAGAATTATGGAGTTGGGGGCTCTGTGGTGTCAGGCACCTGACTCTGGGAACGTGGCTCGCTTTTCTGTCCCTTGTAGAGTTTTCTACTGGGTCGCAGGAGCAAGCCTCATTCAACCAAAATAGGCTGCCTATCACAGCCCCACAACAAGCACCTTGACCAAGGCAATCTACAGAAGAAAGCATTTATTTGGGGTTATGGTTCCAGAAAATTGAGAGTCCATCATGGAAAGAGGCATGACTGCATGACAGGCGTAGTGTCCAGAGCAGAAAGCAGGGAGCTTGCATCTTGACAAGCGTAAAGCGGAGAACACAAACTGGAAGTGGGGCAGAGTCTCGAACTCTCAAAACCCACCTCCTGATTGGTTGGGATTGTTTTTGTTTTGCTTTTGTTTGTTAACTTGACAAAAGCTAAGGGTGTCTGGGAAGAGGAACTTCAACTGAGAAAATGCCTTCATTCAGATCGACTGTATACAAGTAAGGCATTTTTTATTTTTTGACTAATTGTTGAAGTGGGAGGGCCCAGCCCCCTGTGGGTAGCACAGTCCATAGGCAGGTTCTATAAGAAAGCAGACTGTACTAGGCATTAGGAACAAGCCAGTAAGCAGCATTCCTCCATGGTCTCTGCTTCAGTTTCTGCTTCCAGTTTCCTGTCCTGACTTCCCCAAGGATGATCTGTAAGATGCAAAATAAAATGTCTCCCCCTTCTCAGAGGAGAAGAGAAGGGAGAGGGAGAAGGGGCTGTGTAAGGGTGTTTGGTAGGAGAAGGGGGGGCTGTGATCGAGATGTGAAGTAAATAAATTAATTAATAAATGGAAAAAAAGAAAAAAAAAAGATGTAAGATAAAATAAACTCTTTTCTCCCCCAAGTTGCTTTTGGTCATGATCTTTATCATAGCCATAGAAACCTAAGTCATCAGGCATTCGTTAATTCAATAAATGTTGATTCATTGATCACTACTTGCTCCAGGTACTGAGAAACCAACAACAAAAAGAGCAGGCATATTTCTAGCTTCATAGATCTTATAGACTTACAGAAGTTACAGAATTCAGAAGCTCTACAGAGGCCAAGCTAATAAAGGAAAGCAATGAGGCAGGGTAAATATCTATCTTGCCCCAACTTTTGATAAAGCAAGGATACTGACATATAGTTCTTTATTTTGAAATATCAGCACAGGTCTGAAAATATAACTCTATGGAAAAACCATGTGCCTAATATACATAAGGCAGAATTTTATGCCCCACACTCAGACTTAATTTGAAGAGAAAGTACAGAAAGAGGGAAAGACTATGACAAACTAAAACACGTGCCCTGAAACAGGTGACATAGGGAATAATTTAGTAACCTGGGACTCCACTTGACTTGGACTCTATACACACCTCTCTTCTAATAATATTCTTGGCAACTGTGGCTCATCTCTGTACATGCTAAGTCTAGTTTTTATTTTCAGCCTGCTTTCTTAGAGAATCCAGGACCACGAGGCCAGGGATCACATGATCCACAATGGACTGAGCCCTCCTCCAGCAATCGCTAATTAAGAAAATGCCCTACAAACTTGCCTCTAGCCTAATCCTTTGGAGACATTTTCTTAATTGAGGTCCCTTCCTCTCAGATGACTTTAGCTTGTATCAAGTTGACATAAAGCTATCCAGCACAATCGACCCCTTGTCAACTTGAAACATAAACACATCACTGTTAAGCAACAACCTTTCCTTTCTTGTTGATCCCCAAAATCACACATTAATATCAACATCACATATAAAACATGTTACAGGCTTAAGTCCCACAGTTGTTACAAATGCAAACACTTTGAAGTTCTGTCTCTTTAAAAATCCAAAGTCTCTTTTAAGACCTAAAATCTACTTTAAAAGTCAGTCTGTGAACTCCTATAAAATAAAAAATCAGTTAAACACCTCCTTACTTCAAGAGAGAAATTCCAGGGCACAGACACAACACAATCAAAGCAAAACCAACTTCCAACAGTGTAAATCACTTAATGGCTAATATCTGGGATTCACTCATGATCTCCTAGGCTCCTCCAATGGGCCTGGGGATCTCTACTTGGGTTCTGGACAGCTTCATTTTCCTGTGATCTTACATAGTCTGTCCAGTCACATGCACAAGGAAGAGGGTGAGCTTTCTGGTATCTCTTCTAAAATTAATTCTACATGATCAGATGCTGTCCCATGATCTCATCTCACCTGAGTCATTTCCTAGAGATCTTTCTTTGAAATAACCATACTGGGGGTTGTTTTCAATATATGAATTCTAGAGACCACACAAATCTTCCTAAGAACTTTGCCAATTAAGAACTCTGTATAAGCTATGGACCCTACTCTCGACATAAAAGAGTAGAGATTTTATTGGGAAAGAGGTATTGAAAGAATACATGATCTGCCCCCACTCATAAATCTCTGACAACAAAGCAAGGGACAATTCCACCAATGTTCACCTTTAGGGACCAATGAGCTTATTGTGGTTTCCTACAGAGCATGAGTTTGGGGGAGGGTACTGGCAGGAGCTTGGGTTACCCAAAAGCAGCCTCATCGTCACAGTAGACATGCAAGCATTGAAGCAGGAACATTTCACAGGGTCCCTCTCACAGACAAAGAAATAAAGTCAACTAAGGGCTGCTGAGAGAGGGGGAATTAGCCTTTCCCAGGGATGAGCCTCCTGATTGCCTGACTATCCAATGCAAAGTAGTCACACCTAGATCCATATACAAACAAACAACAAAAGAGATTATATATATATATATATATATAT
>NC_034591.1:124989551-124991785 GCF_900095145.1 Mus pahari | reverse complement strand
GTGTGTGTGTGTGTGTGTAACAATAGTGATTGACAACAAAGAGGCTGTCTCTTGAGAGTGGAGAGGGGTAGAGGGGTAAGAGGGAGGAGGCCTGGGAGGGGGACAGGAGAAGAGAGATAGGGGTAAGTGATATAAATCAATTTTAATTTTAAAAATGTATAAAGACATTTAAAAAAAGAAAATCCATAAGATGTACAGTTAGAATGGAAAAAAAAACAGTGACAGTTTTAAAATAAAGTTAAAATGCAGGAGCATATCTTAGTGGGAGAGTCAAGGAAGAAAACAAGGTTTATTTATGCACTCGCTTATGTGTAGATGTAACGCACATCCTGGAATGTGCTGGGAGTTATCTCAGAAGCCAGGCAAAGCTCCATCCTCAAGACACCCTGATGCCAGTGAAGGAAGAGAAATAATAAACAAAAGTATGTAAGCCAAGCCTGATGAGACATGCAAAGGTGTCTGTAATCTAGACTATTCATGAGGTTATGGCAGCTGACTCATAATGTCAAGGCCAGCCTGGACTAGTGGGAGCTCAAAGCCAAACTCAGCTGCAATGCTGAGTTAATTAGAGGCCAGCCTAGACAAAGTAGCCAGATCTTGTCTCAAAATAAAGAAGTGCATAGTTCAGTGGTAAATGCTTGCCTGACATACCCAAGGTCCCAGACTCAACCCTGGTACTCCAACCTATATAATCTCTCCTGGACATTGTGAAGGAAATTACAGACTTCTTTTTAGAAATAGTTATCTTGAAGATCTCTAAACTGACGTCACCTTCTGTTGCCTGTGCCCTGGACTACTCCCCGCCCGACCCTACCTGCCCTTAGGGGTTGGTGAGGTGGTAAGGAGTCAATGACACAGACTCTGGGAGCAGGTGAGAAACACCACAGCAAGCTCATCTGAATGCTGCTGCAAGCTCCTTTAATATCCTCCACCCATGCCCCATTGGTCCCAAGAAAGCATCTCTTCTAAAGAGCAGTTCTCAATTCACTGACATTTTCTGCACCAGCAGTCCTTGGTCTCTCAGGCAGTCTTCAATTAGGTCCTCCTGCAGGAGATGCTTTTGCAGCTGCATGGCCCCCGGTGTTTACATAGAGGTGGCCACCACTGTTCCTCCTACGGCCTTCAGATAAAGACAAGAAGAAAGTCAGATAGCAAACCATGTGGCCACACAGGGAGGCGTTCCAAGCAGAGTGTAGATCACATGCAAAGGACTTATGGTTGCACTGATGGACGCATGTAAGAATTCTAAGAGTAGTCCCCTAATCTCCATACCCATGAGTACCTAGGCTATAGGAAAATTTCATCTCTAGTCAAGATTACTAGGCAAAGTAAACATGGTAGAAAACCATAACAACCACAGCACTCAGGGGGCTAAAACCAAGGGACCACAGGATCTAGGATTTGGGGCTAGCCTGGACCACACAGCAAGAGCCGACCTTTTAAAAGGTAGGGCAGGTGGAGGGGAGGAATTTAATAAGAATACCAAGATGAGCCTAACGTAATCATGAGGAGCGTGTAAAAGCAGAGATTTTCTCTGGCTAGCAGCAACAGTAGGGAGAGGAGACCACAGCCCATCCTTGTTGACTTAAAGATGGAGAAGGCCATGTGATAAGGAATCCAGGAAGTCTCCAGGAGCTGAGAGAGGCTCTTAGGTAACACGCTGTACTTTACCCAGGTTCTTCAATGGAAGGGAACTGAATTCTGCCCATGCCCTGACTAAATTCAAGACTTGTGTTTCCCCCAGCACACCCAGATAGAACACCAAGCTCAGATGACACTTGAATTTTAGCTTTGGCAAACTAACCAGAGAACAGAGCTCATCTGCCCATGCTCCCAACCTGTAAAACAGTAAGACCTTAATAGATGGGTGTTGTGAGACACTGTGTTTGTAGTCACTTATTTAAAAAGCATATAAAAAAAAAAGAAAGAAAGAAAGAAAGAAAGAAAGAAAGAAAGAAAGAAAGAAAGAAAGAAAGAAAGAAAGAAAGAACAATAGAAATCACATGAAGGCCAACACTGCAGGGGTAAGGTAAATGAGGTTCAAGGTTTGACACAAGGAAACAAACAACAACAACAACAACAACAACAAATATGGCCTTTATTTGCCATGCCACATACATTCTGTGTGTATGAGAATGTCTGTCTGTCTGTCTGTCTGTCTGTCTGTCTGTCTGTCTGTCTCTCTCTCTCTCTCTCTCTCTCTGTCTGTCTGTCTGTCTGTCTGTCTCTCTCTC